>NC_084655.1:17690000-17990000 GCF_019802595.1 Syngnathoides biaculeatus | reverse complement strand
AGACATGGATAAAAATTTGGGTTACATCACCGTCATGGGAACAACAGAACTCCGTCGTAAACCTTCGGACCACGTGCAGATTCTCATCTGGAAGTCATTTTTAAGACTTTTAAGACATGTTCAATATAAATATAATTATATATGTATGAGTGACCTGATTGGTAGTTAACGTTTTTGTTTCTCCTAAATTGGTAATCGATAGCGCGTTGATGCTAATTAAAGAAAGTTTGCAATCCTGTACATTTTATAGCATAAATTCAGTACCAATTTATGTAGTTTAAGAATAGAAGTCCACACTGAAGAAATCAGAATGAAATATGTTTGTAGTCCATGTTTAATGATGATTATTATTATTTTATGATTTATATATTTTTTTCTAAGATGAGGGCCTGCGATATGGGTGGCGACAAGTTCAAGGTATACCCCACGTCATGTCTGAAGATAGGTGGGATAGGTTCCAAAATAGCCGCGACCCTAGTGAGGATAAGCGGTACAGAAAATGGACGGATGGATGGATGGACAGGTAAGCGGAGGGTGATTATTCAAGTACTCGTTGAAATATTTATGGGGTAATCAATTCTCAAAAGATTTAATCGTGACAGACCTTGAAGGTTTTACGTAATGGTGTTGCTAAATGATGAATAAAAAAAAAAGCATAAAAAGGATTGTTTCTTCTTGTGTAATCCATCCATTTTCTTAGCCGCTTATCCTCACGAGGGTCGCAGGGAGTGATGGAGCCTATCCCAGCTGTCAACGGGCACGAGGCGGGGCACACCCTGAACTGGTTGCCAGTCAATCGCAGGGATCTCAAAATTGGGTGACATAATTAAATGCCTCTCCATCAAAATTTTGCGTGCTTTTGTGTCTTCCAATTTACCTTTTAATTTTGCAAAATACACAAATATACTGCGGAAATATGCAAAGCCCAAAACTCAATTCCTTGTTGGGGGGATGTACAAAAGATGAAGCTCAGTTGGTTATGTTCCTGAATGTAAAATACAAAAAGCATCCATCTTTTATACCGCTCGTCCCTCAGAGGGTCGCGAGGAGTTGGACCCCATCCGAGCTGACTTTGAGCTTCAATCGGGATCAGTCACAAAGCACGTATAGACGAGGAGAACCAGTCACAGACTTAAGGGAACTGAACCCGCACTGCCTGCACTAAAGTCATGCTGTACTAGATATAAGTACCGTAATTTCCGACCTACAAGCCGCGACTTTTTTCACACACTTTCAAGCCTGCTAGCGTTAGCGCGGCGCTAACGTTAGCACGGCGCTACCATTAGCTCACCTGGTTGTAAGCCTCAGTACACAGAAAGAGTTTAACGCTAGGGCGGCGCTAACGCTAGCTTAGAAGCAGGTGCGCTCTGTAGGCGGGGAATTACGGTACTATTATTTTAGGTCTATGAGCTCTTAAACTTAAAAAAAAAAAAAAAGGTTCATTGATGGTGTTGTTTCACCAGAGGATCTGGCGCCTCTCTCCCAGCATGCTTTGCGGCAACCCATCAAGATGTGCCGTGTGCAGGTGTGTGTTGACAGTTCACCAGACCTCTCGTGTTTACCCACAAACAGGGCTGGCCTCAAAGGTCGCCACTTGACGTTTAGCACAGAAAAAGTGAACGGCGGGTGGGCGGACGTCGGGCCCCGCCACATGCGGCACAACGTGGCCAAAATCGACCGCGCACCCGCAGATCGGCATTTGGTTTCATTAGCGGCCAACGGCCAACCGCAGGTTTTGTTTAAGAAAAAAAAAATCTGCACTGGTGAAAGGCATCGCAATATTTCATCGTAACATGAACCCTAACCCAATCAAACGTACACATGAGTGTTCACCCAAAATACATTTGAGTCATTTCCTGTTCTCAAGCCAATCACCTTCTTCCTTGACAATCTGGCCATGCTTTGCGGTTCAATCAAAAAATATTTCAGTTCAGAATATTGTACATGGAGCTTAAAAGACAATGCAGGGTGCAGTACTCAATCACTTAGTGGGAAGCACCAACTTTTTTTTTGGGGGGGGTGGCTGTTGTCCAATCAAGTTGCTTCCAGTCACGTTGCTCAACGTGCTTGAAGTGTCTGTTGTTCTCATTAAAATTTTGTTTAATTTTTGTTCACGTTCAAAGTATTACTACTTCGTCGACACTAACACCTCCCTACCGATCAAAAGTGAGCGTTACTATTTTCTGCGGGTGTTCCAAATCGAGCGTGAAGTACAAACGGGGCGAGAGTTCTGGCGCAAACAGACGAGCCGTCCATTAGAATCGACCTTTTCAGATGTCCGCCAAGAGGGTAGCCCGGAGCGACATTGTTGTCCGGCCCGTCTCCATGGCGACCGGGCAGCTCGGTTTTAGGAGGGGAAAACAAAAAGGTTCTCATTCGGAAAAGGATGGGAAGTTGGGCCTTGCCAACGTCCAACCGTGCGGTTCCAACACCACCGTATAATATCTGCTCATTGATGGAACCGACTTGTTCTTCTTCAGATGACTACAGAGCGGATAAAGATAGAAACAAAACTATTTGGGAGGTTAAGAAAGAGAGTACAGTGGTGCCTCTGTTCTTGACCAGGATCCGTTCCAGGAGGCCGGTTGAAAAGTGAAACGTAAAAAAACCGAAGCGCGTTTTCCCATTACAATGAATGGAAAATGAAATAATGCGTTCCAAGCCGAAAAAATGGTTTTTTTTTACCTTTTCCTGATAATAAACTGCACAGTAGAAATACATGTATAGTTTATATACTTTATATCAATAAATCGTTTAATAAATCTATTTTTTGCTTAAAATGTATGCTTTAGAAGTAGAGTACGCTAGGCTGGGAGTGCATTGCCGCATCTGTAGCGATTTAGCCCCCGGCTTCGTAAACCTTTTTTTTTTTTATTAACAAACAACTTTAAACAAGCAATAATGGAGGGGCGGGGGACAGACAAATTGTTTTTTATTTGCACAGAAAGTACATAACATGTACAAAAAAATTTACTTCCAACTAGACGTCGGGTTCATGGAACAAAAGAAACAAGCAATGCAAAACAATTGTTTCCAATGTCTTCGGTGGGGGTGACTTGCCCATTTTTAACAAAGAAAAAATCTAATGTCGACTGTTTCCGGCGTCCTTTGAGCACCTTCCTGAGGTGGCTCGTAACAACGTCATTGAAATTTTGCGGGGTTCTGCGACATTCTGCTTTGTTCGGGTGATGGAGTTCTACAAAATGATGGCTGTCGTACCGTTTAGACGTTTTCGGTTCATCTCTTCCTCCAACGTCTTCTTCTGCTCCTCCCGAAGGTGCAGGAGTTCTTCGGTTGTGAGCTCTACGCGATGCTCCTCCAGCAGGCCCCTTCCTCGCCAAAACTATCCCCAGCTAACGGCTGCGCGTTCACGAAAATAAGAAGCAACTTTTCGACTTCCTCCGAGCTCCGTGGCCTCTGTTTGGTCAACGCAGTTGCTGCTTTGCGTTGAGGGCATCCTTGTGTTTCAGAACGGTGCCGATCGTCGATTTCGCCATGCCATACTTCTTCGATAGCTCAACTACATGCTCGCCAGATTCGTGCTCGGCTATCGAATCCTTCTCGAAGTCAACAGTTTTACGCACCGGTTTCCTTTTTTTTCAGCACCAGCAGTTCCACTCGCCTTCTTTGGAGCCATGATCATGTTGCTCAATTGAAAGAAAAAAAAGTCACTACCGGACACGTCCGCGTTACGTCGTTTCCGTGTTTTTCGGGGGTGCGTCCGAAAGCACAATAACAAATCTTCGTGGGTCAGTCGGTCGGGGCGTTCGAATAACGATTTTTGTTTGAAAACCAAAGAAAAATTTCGTTTGAAAACCAATTTGTATGAAAACAGAGACGTTCGAAAACCGAGGTACCACTGTATACTCTTTTTTTTTTTTTTGGTAGGTTTGATTCTCATCTTGCCACAGAATATGTATTTTATTAATTTATCTATTTATTTATTTATTAATTTATAATATTTTGTGGGTCTTAGAAGATCAGTAAACATGTTCCAAAATGGTTGGCAAAATGGGGAACACTAAAAAAAAAAATTGCTGGCAGTGAATGAGTTGAAAAGTGCGAGTGCGCCACCTGTTGCTTTGGAGTGCACTTGACGGCCACTGACCTTTTGGGGGTGTGAGGACGGCGCGAGATCAAAGTAGAAGAAATACTCATTAACGGCGTGCGCGAAATGTTTTGGGTTGAGCGCACTGGAGAAGATTATGATGGGGGATGTAAAAGTGAAAGAAAAAACAAAAGTCAAGATGAGACAGTAATCTCATGAGGAAGCAGAGAGAGGGAAATGTCACCATCGTTTCTCAACAGCGACAAACCGAATTGAAAGCAGACCGAAAGTTAAGAAACTCCTGTGAAATATTTGAATACGCTTCTTAAACAATATCATTCACGCACCATCTCAACTTGCCGGGGGTCCAGGTTGGTGGCCGCGGCGGTCGGGACGGCGAACTGGATCTTCCTCCGCTCCTTGGGCTCCACCTCGGTCGACGCGGAGGGCTCCATGGCTCCCTGCTCTTTCCCGGAGGGCCCCGGTACTGATCCTCGACGCTCGTCTCCCCCGCGGCGGAGGGTGCAGACCGGAGAACTCCGCCGGTTGCTCAAAAGTCCGCTGCCGTCCCCCCCCACGCCCCCTTCTCCGCTCAGTCTGTGCCGCGGGAGCAGAAGCGGGCGGCGCTCGGTCCGTCGGCTCGTCCTCGCGTGAGGCTGAATGCGGAGGGGGAGGAGGGATCAAACCCTGGGTGGCCTGCAAGGGGGAGGAGAAAATTAGAGAGAGGAGAGACGAGTTTTTCCCTTTCTATCTGAGCTGAAGTGGATTTGTGATCAGAGAGTGATGACGAGGACAGGGGGGGGGTTATAAAAACTAATCTCATCACGTCACTTGAGCCTCTTTTGGCCTCTCTTTGTGAATGAGAGATTGGAGCCGAAGGGGGGCTGAGGGGGGGGGGGGGGTCTGTGGGAAAGGAGATAAACAAGTGAAGGGAACAGAGGGGACAGCGACATCATCAGATTCCTCTTCTCTAAACTTTGAATGTGGTTCACGTAAGCAGATCTTGAAGTTGAAGCCACAAGTAGGCAACGGACGCGGGATTAAACAGGAAATTGTCTGCCTCAGCGGTAAGGAAATATTAAAAATAGAGCGGCGCCACCGTTTGCAAACGACCCTCATCGATGAACGAAATCCGCCTTGAAATATTGCCGCAGGTCACAAACAATGCTTCGGTTTGTGCGCGGTTCGTGCGTCCATGTGGAACGTTCGCCTGCAGATGTGCCTATTTTTGGTGACTTGCCGGAAATTAGCCCGCAAGTATAACTCCCACGAAAATGAAAAATGCAAAAAAAATAAAGGTTTTACAGAAGCAGTGCGCAAAGATTTTACACAAAGTTCCACCTCAAAACATACATACGGTGAGGAAAATAAGTATTTGAACACCCTGCTGTATTGCAAGTTCTCCCACTTAGAAATCATGGAGGGGTCTGAAATTTTCACCGTAGGTGCATGTCCGCTGTGGGAGACATAATCTAAAAAGAAAAATCCAGAAATCATAATGTAATGTATGTAATGTAGCCTTTGTTTGCAATTACAGAGGTCAAACGTTTCCTGTAGTTGTTCTCCAGGTTTGCAAACACTGCAGGAGGGATTTTGGCCCACTCCTCCACACAGATCTTCTCTGGATCAGACGGGTTTCTGGGTTGTTGGTGAGAAACACGGAGTTTCAGCTCCCTCCAAAGATTTTCTATTGGGTTTAGGTCTGGAGACTGGCTAGGCCACGCCAGAACCTTGATACGCTTCTTACGGAGCCACTCCTTGGTTTTCCTGGCTGTGTGCCATTTGGGTCATTGTCATTTTGGAAGACCCAGCCACGACCCATCTTCAATGCTCTGACTGAGGGAAAGAGGTTGTTCCCCAAAATCTCACAAAACACCCCCAAAGCATGATGCTACCACCCCCATGCTTCACTGAAGGGATGGTGTTCTGGGGATGGAACTCGTCATTAGTCTTCCTCCAAACATGGTTAGCGGAATTATGACCAAAAAGTTCCACTTTGGTCTCATCTGACCACAAAACCTTCTCCCATGACTCATCCAAATGGTCATTGGCAAACTTAAGACGGACCTTGACATGTGCCGGTTTAAGCAGGGGAACTGGAAGTGTGCCACGCATGACTTCAAGCCATGACGTCTTAGTGTATTACCAACAGTCACCTTGGAAATGGTGGTCCCAGCTCCTTTCAGGTCCTTGACCAAGTCCTGTCGTGTAAGTCCTGGGCTGACTCCTGACCTTTCTAAGGATCATCGAGACCCCACGAGGTGATATCTTGCATGGGGCTCCACTCCGTCATGTTTAGCTTCTTCCATTTTCTGCTGATTGGTCCAATAGTGGACCTTTTTACACCAAGCTGCTTGGCACTTTCCAGTCGTTTGGAGTTGTACAATTTTGTCTCTGGTGAATTTGGACAGCTCTTTAGTCTTGACCATGCTACAAGTTTGAGTCTTACTGCTTGCATGGGATGGACAGGTGTCTTTATGCAGCTAACGACCTCGCACAGGTGCACCTGAATCAGGATCATACATGGAGTGGAGGTGGACCTTTAAAGGTGTACTAACGGGTCTTTGTGGGTCAGAATTCGAGCTGATAGACAGGTGTTCAAATACTTATTTGCAACTGTATCACACAAATAAATCGTTAAAAAAATCATACAGATACACACATACATATTAGATGATCTCTCTCACGGTGAACATGAACCTACAACGAAAATTTCAGACCCCTCATTGATTCCTAAGTGGGAGAACTTGCAATATAGCAGGGTGTTCAAATACTTATTTTCTTCGCTGTAGTTTAATTTAAAAAAAAAAAACATTTCTTCAAAGCTCCTCCAGTCCTGTGCAACCCCCCACACGCACTTACCCCCTCATTCCCGTCCATCACTCACCATCTCACCATTTTTGACGGATGAAGATGGAAGCTGGACAACCGAGCAGCTGTTGGAATATTCCAAGGAGTTTAAACTGCTCTCTGTGAATTCGCGCCAGCGTCGTTGCATAACTCGCTGTGAGTTTGGCAGCCATTCTGAGGAAGAAAAATAAATAAAATCATGAGGAACGTGTCAGAGACCGCAGAGGCCGCGGAGCCGCAGGCGACACCTCGCGATGTCGCTTATTTGTCCAATAACGCGCTTTCAACTGGACGCATCGAAACGGAGACGGTACAATTTAACAACTTAGTCGCGTCAGTTCTGCAAAAACATGCGCAACATTAAATCAAACGAATTAAAAAGCCACTAAGGCCGTTAGGTCAGCTTTAATGTGGACATTAACCACTCAAATAGTGACGTCACGTTACATATTTGCTATTTTCCTGCCCTCAGCTAGCCGTTTAGCTCCCTCATAAAACAACATTCGAGATTCCACTCCTAATCTTTATCTTCTCCTCAAAAACTGTGCTGACCTCAAATCTAAATCAACGCGACAGCGATACTCGAGTACATACGTCTGTGGCAGTAAACAACTTGATTCCAGTTGATAAACACATTCGTTATGAAAGCGTGAAAGGTTTTTCTGCTGTCAATTTCTTTTCCCTCACAGGACTTTTCCATTCAATTTGCTGTCATTTTATTGACTATATGAGGTGCATCGTTTTTTGTTTTTTTTTTTTTTCTCCCTTAAGCATACAATACGCTCGGTGATTAATTGTTGTCTACTGGAGCAGGGGCGCATATCTGATGAAATCCAGACACAAAGGAGTCTCGTCAGAGGTTCCAGGAATACGGCGAGACGATTAATCTCACTCCAAAGTATCCCTTCGGCGACGAATTGCACTTGGTGAACTCCTTATAAATCCATCAAAAGTGGAAATATGATCCAAGATTGCGTTTATTGAGAAGCAAGAGCTGGGGCATAAATCTCGGGGAGAACAATCAGGCCCGAAGGCCACAACGGCAGACTTTAACTAACTTTGAACCGGCACGAAGAAAATGATGACAATGCGAGGCTCATGTCTGCGTGGATTACGCGAGCAGGAAATCAGATTGAGGGCACCAGTAAATCTGCGCCTCCCCCCCCCCCATCCTTAATTCTGATGATAGGTTCTGTTTATTTTTTGGGTTTTTTCGGGGGAGACAAATCCTGATCCTGATATGTTGTACTCCTGGGATACTCTGTGCCATCTGCTTTGCAGCTCTGTGGGTGATTGCTGGGTCAGTTTGTACACGTGGTAAACGCACTTTGTGAAAAACATCCAAGAATCTACAATTGATTCTTCCCATAGGAAATAATACCCATAGAAAATCGTGAATTACCCCATTCACTGATTACATTTATTTATTTTTACCAATCCTCCAATATTTGCTGAAAAAACTTGCTGAATCATTATTTTTCTATTTCACAATCTGTGGCGCCCTGAGATGCCACAAGGTGGCGCCAAAACCCTGTGTGATAGAAAGCTTGTACTCTTCTGCTTTTGGATTAAAAAGGACTTTGGCACCATCTTGTGGTAGCTCCTTGTCGAGGTAGTACACTATATTGAAGAGACATCTCGATTTAGATCACTGATCTAAAAAAAAAAAAAAAAAAAAAAAAGACTGGATAGCTCATTGGCCACCAAAACTCAAGTCGCCATCCGCCATCTTGATACCCCCCCCCCCCCCCCCAAAAAAAAAAAAAAAACCAAAACATGCCAACCTGTGCGGTAATAGCCAGTTTCGTGGCTGTGAGAAAACATTCCACAGGTAAATTAGAAAGATTTACTTTGGCACTGTTAAAGTTTGTTTCTAAAGACTTTTTTTTTTTAAATTTTCTGATGATCTTAATTCACTTGACCAAAGTTTTGTTTACGGTTGTTGTCGTTCCCGTTCACTCTCTGCTTCACCTTTATAGGCTGAAGGTTATTCGTGAAAAAGCAATGTAAATATTTTCCCAAACGTCATCAGTGGATAAGCAAGAAAACACATTTTCTGTGAAATTTTTGATGAATTTCATAACACAGGACTCTGCAAATTGAATTTGATTTGCAAATGCGAGGAAACAAGTTGAAATTTTCTGTCTGTAATAGGATGTCGCAGAGACAACAAATGAACACTGCAATTAGCATGTATTTTCCCATTGCGAGTACTTATTTCCAAAAATATTTACTTAAGATTTACTTAAAAGCTAATGTTTTATGACAAAAAATGGTAAGTTTTTTGCTATGTTATGATGATAGCGCTTCACATCATATTTTTGGAAAAATTAGCATGTCACGGAAATCGGGCCCTCGGTAATATGCAATGTTTCTTGCTAGTTACGGTGTTCTGTGCCTTTCTTTTGCACTTAACCTTTTTTTGTCTTACCAAGTCTAATTAAAATCCTTCCTGTCACCAGAACCGAAAAAATGTCAAGCTCACACGACCAGTTTTAATTCTACAGACAAACTTTGAGCGAAAACCTGTAAACCGTGTCCTCCACATGTTTTGGGAGTACCAAGATGGCGTCCGACTGGCTTCAACAAATCAACCCACCGCTCAATATGTATGCGCTATCCAGTGTTTTTTTTTTTTTTGTTTTTTTTTTTAGATCAGTGGGTACATTTCACGTGCTGTATTTCCAGAAGTAATTACGTCACATACTGCAACAGTTTCCGCCGTTACAAGCTACTGGTACAGTACTTGAACGTCCTGTCAAATAACCCACGTTAAATGGTTAAATATGTAATGGCTTGTTCACCAGTTTACAAACTACTGTGCTTTAATTCATTTGTGGGTTAGTTATGGCCACATGAAGCCTTCGAAAAGACTTCAATTATTGTTTAAAGCGTCTGTTGCTCAGCGGTTGCAGAAAAATTGCACTAGATGGCGACGTACATGTGTGTTTTTTTTTTTATTATTTTTTTTGCTGTTTTTTTTATTCTTTTTTTTGCCGTTTTTTTTTTAAACAACAGGAAGCTACTTTGAACTCACTTGCGTATTTTGGGTGGGATTGGTTGTAGTTGCATAGAAACTACGATAATTATTAGGCTGTTCTTTTGTATTTCTGTTTCGATGTTTGAAATGGAGGACAACAACAACAAAATACCAGGGTGGGGTCTCAGGGATGTAGCAGGTGGGAGACATGGCGGACGTGGCGATGGGGCAGTGATTTAATTGGCACCCTCAACCCCCTCCAGCCCTTCACTCATAGCATCAATAATGCATGCTCCCCTTGTTTCGACTGCCATAATTAATCCTCTCTTACTATAATTAAAAGGCAAAAAAAAAAAAAAATCCCACAAGATGGTCGGGCTTGGCAAAGGAACCGATGAGAAAAAAAAAAAAGTCCGTCCGGCGCACGGACCGAACGGTGCGGACTTCGACGACCAAACGGATGGCTCGCATCGCTTCGCCGGTGAGGAGGCGGGCGGATGACGACGACGCCGGCGGCGACGGCTCGCCGAGTTGCGCCTGACGAGGTTTGACTCTGTTGCGGTTGAGCCAAAAACGAGCAAGTGAGGAGGAGGAGGAGAAGAAGACGAGAAAAAGAGGAGGTGGAGCCTACTGGTGCCGCAATTAAGAACCCCGTTGTCGGCCGGGCCAGCTAACGAGAATGAATATTTCAGTCACGAGCTCATGGTGGGGGCCAGGCCCACCTACACACAAGCACACACATACACACATTACCAGATTGTAGCCAAGACTTGCAGAATCATTCAAGATGCTATCAAAAAATAATCATAAAAAATCCGCCACACTGCCCAAACACCATGCAATCTATAATATTGTACTTGAGTGCAACAATTAACTCGAAGAATTAAACAATTTCTGCAGCATGATTTAATGCCGCAAAGCAATTCATTGTGCCGCTCCTTCTGGTGTGTCAGCAGAGGCCACCGGGAGGCGGTAGAACGAGGCTGGGCGATTAACGCGATTCTGGCTTTTCACTGTCGTACAAACATAAGCGGAGAAAAAGGATTCATGCGCTGAATAGTGCCTGAGTGTATGCAAGTTCCTGCGTTGCGGAAGCACCCTGAATGCACCTGCGTGGCACATGACGCGTGAGTCGGTCTTATGGGAATCTACCTTAAGGTGTTTAATGACACCCCAGTCGCGCGACAAAAAGAAATAATTGAATTTAAATGCAAGATATTTCATTTTATTAACCTCAGCAGATACATTTTCGCATTCACTGGACTATTGGAAAAATCGCAAAAATTGGTTACAGGTGGGATTCTACCATCCAATAACAAATATTCACACACAAACGTATGTCATAAGACATACGGACAATAGAACAATAATCACAGGCTAATATTCTTCCTAATCTGTGAATAATTTGTTTTATTGATAATGTACAAATCTGAGTTTTTCTCTTCTTTTATTTTTTTAGCTTAATGGTAAGAACTGCGCACCTCCATCCATGTACTCCGCTGCCCCCCCCCCCAAGAGGCCAAGATACATACACACAGCAGGTATTTCTTTTTAAGTATTGTTTTTTTTCTTGCTATTATTTTATTATTACATATATTAAGGTTATTTTACTTGTTAAGTTAAATTATATTTCAAGTAGAACATTTGGTAGTTCAATAAATAATAATCAATCAATAACCCGGTTTATTTATTGTGACTTCAGTGCAGATAAAAATAATTGTAAAAATAATACAATATACTATTAATAATATAACAATAATCGAAATCATGCAGACTTCAATGAAGAGGAATGTACTCCTTTTACTATGACTCTAAGTGGCTAAATAAAATGCTGTCACCAGTCATTTTTGATATAGGACAAACATATGCCTGTGAGTACTGTTATATTTTCTGTCTAGGTGTGCTGCTCCACCTTTTGAGTCCATTGTTTCTAAAGTGCAACTATCGATGCTAACCGTTAGCATGTCAATGGCATTTTGTGTTAGAGGCTCGATGAACGTTCCTAAAACAGAGTTGTCTGGTTTTAAATACACTTGTACAGTAACATTTATACTACATATATAATTATAATGAGTATTATATTATCTGTCTGTATATGTTTAATAACACTGCATGTACAGTTAGTAAGGGTTTTAGGATGTCAGAAACTAATTGATTCGCTTTAAATGATATCCCATGGGGAAACATTTGTACTGTATTGGTTTTAGGTTGTGAATGTTTGTTTTTATTTATTTACATTGTACTAAAGCTGGCGTTTGAATTGAATTTTTCAGTGTTTCTTTCACTGTATATAAATATGCATCCAAGCTCCTTTAGTGGGCGTAGTAGGTGCCCGCCGCTTGGCCGCCTGCCAGCAAGCGACACAGCTGGCAGGGCACGGCATGGATGTGTGGGTGGGGGGTTGTCTGGGGGGGTCGTGTGGAGCCTAAATTTAATCCGCTTCAACCTTTCGCACCTCGACTCTCCGACCTACGCTTCTTAACCGACGCCCGCACGTAGCCTCGGCGCTTCCTCCGAAACCTCCGCCACCGACTCCCCCCTCCTCCAGCTCTAGACGTCCTCCGCCCCATCTCCACTTGATTTATCGCGCTAAAATACCACTGTGCTAATTAGTCGAGTAATTAATTAATAGGCATTTGCATTTGTGCATACGCAATTAGTGGCTTTGGTGAAAGGAAGAGTGCAGATGGGGTCCGGGATGCCGGCTAGTGCGTGTATACGGTACGTGTGGGTGTTGGTAATAGGTCCAAAAAGACGAGACAAGTGCAGTTCTGATGGCGGATCGAGGGGGAACACTAAGAAGGTGTGGCTTGACGACTTTGACCAGCTCCTGGATTCCAATCAATGGAAAAAGAAGATATAAAAACATTGGTTTTCTTTTCCCTTTTCTTTTATTGAAATCATTTTTGATTAGCTTAGCAAAAGAAACAGCAGGTGGCCTCCCCACTTGCGACTAATCTACGTACAAACACAAAGTCGTCGAGAGAATGGCGGCAAATTGAGAGAACCGAGAGACGACGTCGTGGTGCCAAAATGCCAAAGACGTGCTTTTCGAGGACCTTAATATATCATAGCAATTATCATCAGCTAATAAGAAAATTTCCCAACTCCGAGCCATCTGAGTGGAACGCTAGCTAGAAATTCCCTCTGAATGCAAAACGATAAAAAAGGAGAAACGAGTCCGGGTCAATCACGCTAATCAATGCATCCTTGAAAACAACAGCAGCCAGACGCGGCGGGCTAAAGTGGCGCTCTTGACATTTAGCATCCGTTTTGGCAAGGTCACGTCAAGGTTGTTTGGGACGTCCCCCTGCCAACCTTCGCCTTGGCACCGCTCGGCTGGCACGGAGGCGGGTTTTCTTAATTACTGCAATTATTATTAGCGTGCTTGGGCATGCCCAACTTTGTGGGATTGCTAATAACAAGCCCACCTGTCGAACTCTCTTCTCTTGTCGTTGTTATGGACTTTCTCTGTTTTGACAGTAAGCAAACTGCATGAATTGTCCTTGCACATCTTTAGCTTTTTGCTTAACTAGCACCTGTTCACATTCTCCTGACTAAACGATGGAATTTCACCCGTTGTGAACGTAATCTAGCAAATTTTTCCCCCGAGCACTTTGCAGGCATCACATTCGTCCCAATGTGCGTATTGTTGGTGTTGAGCCATCTTTGCATAAGCCAGCCGTGTTAAACTCATTTTTGTCAAGGGCCGCGTTGTAGTCACAGTTTCCCTCAGAGGGCCGTTATGACCGCAAAAACATAAAAATCTTTAATCGCCTCATGATTTTTACACGTGAAATTTACATACTACTTTTGGAAATCAACGGTAACGGTGTTTTTAACCATTGTTCATGTTTGGTAACGCAAAAACTGCTTATATCGTCGAGGTTTTTGTTTATGATATAAAACTGAACATATGTGCATGAATGTGAGGGGCGGAGGAGAAAGAGTGAAGCTCCTGGGAGAAGAGATAGCGAGGGTGGACGACTTCAAATACTTGGGTTCAACAATCCGGAGCAATGGAGAGTGTGGTAAGGAAGTGAAGAAACAGGTCCAAGCGGTGTGGAAGAGTTGGCAGAAGGTGTCTGGTGTTCTATGTGACAGAAGAGTACCCGCTAGGATGAAGGGCAAAGTTTATAAAAAAGTGGTGAGGCCGGCCGTGATGTATGGATTAGAAACGGTGGCACTGAAGAGACGACAGGAAGCAGAACTGGAGTGAGCAGGTTGGATAGGATTAGAAATGAGCTCATTAGAGGGACAGCCAAAGTTGGATGTTTTGGAGACAAGATTCGAGAGAGCAGACTTCGATGGTTTGGACATGTCCAGAGGCGAGAGAGTGTGTGTATTGGTAGAAGGGTGACGAGGATGGAGCTGCCAAGGATGAGAAAGCGAGAGGAAGACCAAAGAAAAGGTTGATGGATGTTGTGAGGGAGGACATGAGGACAGTGGGTGGTAGAGAAGAAGATGCACGAGATAGGCTTCGATGGAAAAAGATGACACACTGTGGCGACCCCTAACGGGATGAGCCGAAAGGAAAAGAAGAAGAAGTTTTCATTCATAATACATGACAATTTTAAATTTTGGTACAGACTTTCACAAGAATCATGGAAGTTGACGCAGATGATTTGCCTTGGTGGGCCATATAAAATCACGCAGTGGGCCGGATCTAGCCCACGGTCCAGTACACAACCAAATGGGAATTGACCGTGCCGTTTCAATACTTTCGAAGGGCACCACCTGTCATGAACTGAGATGGTACAAGTGTTTCCTAATGAACACTCAGTTGCGGTACGGTGGCCCTGCTTTTTGGTCTCCATACCCCCAAAAGGTCAGGATTGGTGATCGTGCAAACAGATCTATGTCCCCAAAACGTCATGAATACAAACACACATATACACACACACAGTACATGTAAACTGGTTTGCTTCCAGGTTGACATCCCCGCATCCCATTAGGGCTGAACACATTAGTGAACAGGCATCATCACAAAGCCCGCAAAAAAAAAAAAAATTCCCTCTGCTTACACGTACACGCGCAGGGGCGACCCGGACGAGGAGGCGACAAGCTCGCGCCGCCACCACGTCACCGCCTCCCTCGGCGTGGCGACGCTCTCCGCCAGCCAAATTGGATGAGGCGCTCATGGAGCTCATTTCTCCTGCATTAACTGCACTAATGTGAACTAAATAGAGATCTCAGTGCAGGGACAGAGAAAAAGCGGGTGCGCGAGAGGCCGCCGTGCCAACTCCCCCCCCCCCCTCCCTTCTCCCACCTCACATGGAGACACCCCCCCCCTTTCTTCATTGTTGGCACACCTGCGTCTCACGTTGTCATCTTCAGACTACCCTAACCCCAAAACCAGCAGCACCTAGCAAGTTTCGTTTGTGCCGTATTGGACCCTGGAGAGACTCACGGGTGTTGTGCGTTGCTAACTAAAACAGCAGCACCCCACCCAATGAGTCACTCAGACGAATTAAAATGTGGAATTTTACAGCAAATGAAAACAACTCTCCATCACATCCCTGCGTGATGTAGAAACGTGAGTATTGTGGATTTGTGGTCGCCCCAAAATGTGCGTCTCGCTAACCAAAAAAGCAGCACATAAGAAACCTCATTCCACAAGTTGGGGACGGCTTCACCGCACACTATGAAAGATGATTTAAGTCACGAGGAGATGCAGTTTATAATGATAATTAGTGTTCAGATAGACTTGCGATTGCTTCACATTGTTTACGTAGCTAACCAAAACAGCAGCACGTGAACAATCTGAGGAATTAGTCGTTCTCTACGCAGTATTAATCATGTACGTCTTTGATGCCAATTAGTGTTCCTGTAAACTGGAATTTATGTGGTGGTGCATCGCTAACCAAAACAGCAGTCACGTCAAAAGTGTTTAACGCCCTTGCACGCCATTAAATGTGACGTTACGTTATGTGGTGACAACATTAGCGTTGGGTAGATTGGCAAATCCACAGCACCGCCACAATATTGAGCACATCTTCGTTTATGTTTCGGAGAAAAAAATAATACCAAATCTTACCAGAAGAGTACAAAATGGTGGAATGACTCACTCCAATTTTATTTATTTTTTAAAATCTGGGCCAGGCTGCTTTAATCAGCCAATATTCGCCCTTTTCAAACAATTTTTGGGGGGCCGATTTTTCTACATTAATATGACAACATAAGACCCAAAAAAATATGGCTGATTTTCCTCTTTGGAGTAATGTGCAATAATAAAGGACAAAGTCACATGCTTTGCCTGTAATTCATCTTTGTTTTATTAAGGGAGGAAAAAAATAAAAGTAATTTTAATCAGGAGATATTTCTTTATTGCACCCTGCCTCCTGCCCGTTGACAACTGGGATAGGTTCCAGCACTCCTGCGACCCTTGTGAGGATAAGTGGCTAAGGAAATGGGTGGATGAATATTTCTTTATATGTAAATGAATCGGATAAAAATAAAAAAAAAATCCAAATCGTGTGGTATTTAGTATGGAGTGAGGTCTCTTGTCCCAACATTTTTGCCGACCCCCCATCACAGATTTTTCATCAAGTGGGTCATCGGAACAAAACGCCCGACGGAGGCCTCGCCGGTCCGCATAGCATCATTGGATCCAATTAGGTAAATAAATAAACAATATGCCTTCTGCTCGGGCGGCCTTAATGCTTTGCTAATGCCCCCTCCCACCGCCCCCGCCCCCCCCCCCCAACAGTGGCCGCGGTGTGGCAGGCATGCAAGCTGCACCTTCCCCACTTAATTGATGTAATTGTAGGATAAGCCGCCTACAGTCTTATGCGGACGCTAAACTGATTAATCGCTTGTGTTAATATGATTTAATAGCGGGTGATCTGTTTAATGCAGTTAGCCGTGCAATGCGTGCTATTTAGAATAACTAGTTCGACTCCTATACAAGGATATGTATTTTGAATGTATTATTTTAAGGTTTGGGTCAAACATTTTTTGTTTTGACGACCACCATTTTATTTGCTTGTCGATTTGATGTGTGTGTTTTTTTCCCTTTTTTTGCTGCCTTTGTGCGCACTAGTGTGGCGACAGATGGCGAAGCCCTCCACCACCACCACCTCCTCTTCCTCCTCTCTCGCTATAGCCCTCCATCTCTCTATCTCTCCATCCCTCTCGCTCCACCCCTCCAGGGAGGCCAGATCCCTCCGAATGCGGGCGCATGTCAATCAGCGGGCCCCTCATGTGATGGCTCTTGCCGGTGACGTGCAGCCATATGGGCGCTGGCATCGCAGCCTTATAGCTGGGATCGAACCTCTCTCGCTTTCTCTCTCTCTCTTTTTCGCGCTCACCCTATCCCTCGGAGGGAGGGGGGCGGAGGGGGGGAGAGGCACCCAGTGAAGGAAGAACCCGCGCGTGGTACGCACCTGCACGCCGACACCGAGCGACGATGCCGCTTCGGTCCCTTAAGATGGTGGTCTGAGGGAGGGAAAGGACAAAAAAAAAAAAAAAAGAAAAAAGGACGTCCTTCCCCTTTCCCTCCTCCCCTGACTCCTGCATCCCCCCCCTCCCATCCCAAGAGAAGAGCTTGACCGCAGGTGAGTTTGCAAGCGAACGCGGAGATGAGATTAAAAAAAAAAAAATCCGGATGCTCCCGAACGCACCTTTTTTTTTTTGGGGGGGGGGGTGATTGGAAGGACGGAACGTGAGCGAGGGACGTGTTTTGCGGGCATGGATGCCATCTGAAGCGCCACTTTCTTGTGTGTAACCTCATCGAATCCACGTCGTGTGGATGGGTAAGCGATATTTTTGTCTCGTGCATTTACGGACCGTTTGGGTGCCGATCGAACTGCATCGATCAACGCCCGGCGCCGCGTTGGGTCCGCGCTTGCTCGACCCGCCAATTTCGATTAGAATAATCCACGTTTTTGATAAAATACTTAATAAAAATCCAATATTGGCGGCGTGTTTTCGTTGGTTCGGAAGCTGGCTAAGTCGGCAAACGCGAGCAAATCAATCCACTTTTTTCGATACCGTCACCAAATCGAATTAACGCGCATGGCGACACGTTCAAATGTCGGATTTTTTTTATTTCCCCGGCAAAATTTGATTTGCATTATACTCATAAAAATTAAATGTGCGCGTATCTTCATTAAATCACAGCCCACGGCCCACTTTTATATATTTAACGAGCTCTAAAAGCCCTACAAAGCTACAGTACGTTTGTCCATCTGGAAAGGCGCACGCATGCGTGCCCCGCGGATTGCGCGTGTGAAATCAATTTCATGTTTTTGCATGCTTGGCCTGTTAATTGTTTTTGCTTCTAATTGCTGCGACGAAAGAAGACGACAGTGCGTGGATTTAAAAAAGGAGATTTTTGCCCCTGGCGTGCGCGCGCGCGAACACACACACACATTTATATATAGGGATAGTTACCACAATGTGCTTTACCGTGCAAAATGATTGCAGAAATCGGAAATGTATATATTTTTTGCCAATTCAGTTAGTAGTAACAGCTTCACATTTATTTTGATTTTCAGCATTTTCCGTTACGTCCGGGGTCAAATTTGAAAAGCGAGAAAAAATTTTTGAAAATGTAAAAAAAGAAGAACAGGATGGCCTTGATCTTTTCTGTTTCAATGCAGTTTGTGTGTTAAAGCGGATTTCAAATATGTAACAATTTCTCTGCTATATTTTTGTTGCCAACATTGTTCACTATGCTGTCACACACCAACCAATTTTAATATTTCACATTGGAGGGGGGAACAGGAAATCTCAAAAAAAAAAAAGCAAAAATGTTCTCTAAAAATCAATTATTTTAAATTTGGGATTGTTCATTATTCACAAAATGTGCACCCAACAAACATTATAACAAAAGGCTAAAAAATATATATACAGAAGAACAGAAACTAAACTACAATGCTTTATTTTTTAAAGTTATTATATTGAGCTTCATTTTTCTCATCTATTTGTATTCAATAATGTCATATTGCAGTATGGATTTAATATTTAGTCTTTACAGAAGGCAGTACATCCAATTAGATTTGGGGGGGGGGGGAAATTGGGGGAGAAAAGCCTTCTGTCGTTCTATGACAAGATCTGTCGGGGATGAATAGTGTTGGAATGCAGCCAGGAGTGGATGCCCCCCTCCCTCCACGACCCCCCCCCCTTCCTCACCCCCCTCATGGGACCTGTAGTCTGCCCCCACCCCTGCCAGAGGACATTATGATTCAAATGTAAAAATTAGATAGAATTTCCTAAAAAGTGAAGCATGATAAACGGTCTTCCAGGGCTGAGGTTAAATGTTAAAAAAAAAAAAAATGTACTCCCTCTTTTCCTGTCCATAATTCATATAATTTGATATCTTGGCAGTCTATCACGAATGTAACGGAACAACATGAAAGAAAACAAACGTCTCGTCTCGTCTGCCAAGTCCTCGACTCCGTTTGTGCGTTTTCAAAAAGGTTCAAACCGGTTTTGTGGTCTCACCGCCCGATTGTCGTAAGGGTGTCTTGAGGTCCACATCCGCCGACTTCAGACTTGCAGGATCTCTTCGAAACCCAACTGGGGTGCCACACTGCGAAAGTCTCTTTCTTCTGTTCTTCCTTTCCACCCATCTCGTTTGAAATCAATTTCTCGAGTTGTCGTCCTTCCAGTTTGACAAATTTTCTGTCTTCAAAAGTTAATTGTACATTTGCCATTATTTCAGATTATCCGAGACAAAAAAAAAAGAATAACGGGCAGTCAAAAAGTGAGTACCGTTATTTTTTAGTACCCCACCCAAAACTACAAGTAATTAACACCCCTCCTAAAAAGATTTCTAATAGTTTAAATTTAAAAAATGGCTTACAGATTGAGAAGAAAATGCCACGTGCAAAGTACATGCGGCAGAAAGTCTAACAACCCAGGCTAAACATAGCTCCTCCCCAACATACAAAGAATTGTCTCACGGTCGTGATGATCCACTTGAATGTACTTCCTTGAACCGAGTGTACTACACGAGTTTTCTATTTCGATCGGCCTTTGGTGCCGCATTGTGACATTTCGGTTTTTCAGCCCACAATGTAGCATAAATGTACAAATAGGGAATTGCAAATGGACATCTTACTGTTTTGTTCACGTGCATCATTAAATATCAAGTTTAAAAAAAACTCTATTTTAGTCTGCTAAGCTTTTTTCTCTGGTTTGACCCCGTGATATTCAAAATGCAAGACTCAGAGCAGCTGCCGCGTTAATTTTGCTCAGCAGTAGAGGGCGATGTGGCCAAACATGGCGCCCCCCTGTGATTGACACAAATGGATTAATTCATCTGTTTATGATTCTGCGCACGTAATGTGAATCCGAATAACGTGTGAAGACTAATGGTGGCACATGCTGTACGTTTCTGGGTTTAGTTACCCTTGAACAAAAAGTTTGATGCGTTCGGTGTCTAAATTCGGGTTCCTTTTTTCCCCCCCTCCGTTCCAGAAACAAGATGCTGACGAGGCTTTTCAACGACCCCTCCCTGCTCCCCGACGTGCAGAAATATTCGGGCTGGGCGGACGACAGCGACGACGACGACAAGCTCAAAGACGACGACGGGGACACGAGGGACAACATGGACGCCTCCTCCGAGCTGCGGGCCGGCAGCCGGACCCACTCGGAGCACGCCGGCGAGGACGAAGAAGAGGAGGAGGACGACGGCGCGGAGGACGACGACTGCGACGGCGAGGACGCCGAGGGCGAGCGCCCCAAGAAGCGGGGCCCCAAGAAGCGCAAGATGACGCAGGCCCGCATCGAGCGCTCCAAGATGCGACGCATCAAGGCCAACGCCCGCGAGCGCACCCGCATGCACGACCTGAACTCGGCGCTGGACAACCTGCGCAAGGTGGTCCCCTGCTACTCCAAGACGCAGAAACTCTCCAAAATCGAGACCCTGCGCCTGGCCAAGAATTACATCTGGGCCCTGTCGGAGATCCTGCGCTCGGGGAAGCGCCCGGACCTGGTGTCCTACGTGCAGACCCTGTGCAAGGGTCTCTCGCAGCCCACCACCAACCTGGTAGCCGGCTGCCTGCAGCTCAACTCGCGCAACTTCCTGACGGAGACGCAGTGCCCCGAGGGGGGGCGCTACGGCTCGGGCTCCTTCGCCATGCACTCGTACCCGTACCAGTGCGCCCGGCTGTCCAGCCCGCACTGCCGCCAGGGCTCGAACTCGCACCCGCTGGGCTCGCACGGCTACTGCGGCGCGTACGACTCGGCTTACGGCGGGGGCGGCGGCTCCCCGGAGTACAACAGCCCCGAGTACGAGGGCCCCCTGAGCCCGCCGCTGTGCGTCAACGGGAACTTTGCCCTCAAGCACCAAGGCGCGGGGTCGCCCGACCATGACAAGCCGTACCACTACTCTATGCACTACTCGGGGCTGCCCGGATCCAGGCCCGGCGGCGGGGCCCACAACCTGGTGTTCGGCTCCTCGGGGGCCCGCGGCGGCATTCACTCGGAAAACGTCCTGCCTTACCACGACGTGCACCTGCACCACGAGCGGGCACCCGCCTACGACGAACTCAACGCATTTTTCCACAACTGAAACACGACGGAACGCCGCCGCCGCCGCCTTGCTGGCCACAATCGTGACTTCATTTTCATTTTTTTCACATTTTCAGTTCTTGTTGTGTGCAATCGTCAGGGAAATGAGAGCCGAGGCGCATGAAAACATTCTGCGCCTAACAGAGAAAGATTTGCATTTCTCAACTTTTATTTTTTAGGGCTGCACCTAACATTTTTTCTTTTTCAAAGAATCGATTCATCTTCGACTATTGCTTTGATTATTCGAGGGGTCAATTTTAATTTTTTTGTGTATTTCAAATTGGCAGCGTAGAAAAAGAATCAACAAAACCTGATTAGGATTTGTAAAAAAATGTTGATCACTGTTTTCCAAAGTAAAAGCTGATGTTTGCAAATGTCTTATTTTGATGAAAAAAAAAACAAAGACAATCAGTCTGCGATCACGGAAGATTGCAGAAATCAGAGAATGTTTATTTACTCCTGAGGGAATTGAATTAAAATTAAGATTTGGGCAACATTAAGTTGGTGTCTCTAAATTGTTACTCAATGGTCAGAATAATTAAATATTATACTCATGTAAAAACACACAGCTGCCAATCTAGGAAGCGAACAACACACTATGAAAACATTTAGGACAAACAAAAAGCACTTACTTTTACTTTTATTTTAATTAAAAAAAAAACTAAAAAAAAAAAGATGTACTATGAATTTGTGTTGGTAACCTGTTTTTTTTTTTTATCTTATTCACCCCATCATCACTGGAGGGTCAGAGTAAAAATGTACACTATATAAACATGTTCTGTGTGATTTTTCATCCATGTTCCTTCTATTTCTATTTATTTTAACTATAAAGCAGTATTAGGGGCTGTATTTCTTTTTCTTTCCTTCTCTGAAATGTCGTTTGGCATCTATGCAAAAGCAGACACTTGAAAAAAAAAACTCCATTTTTTTCTGTTCTCTTTGAACTGACCCATTCCAATCCTTCTTTCCCCGTATTTTAATTTACCGAATTATGTATTGTTGCTGCACGTCTACTTTTTTATTGTGTTCCCCGTCTGTAATCAATGTGAATAGTCCACTGACACGAAGAGACCCCCCCTCCCCCATGTGCTTATTTATTCATTTTCCCATCCAGTCTTTCAACTTTGTATTCAACCAAACTGTGTCGTATAAGGGGAAAAAATGACAATAAAGTAACAATAAACAATGAAAATGTGCAAGTTGACGTCCATTATTTCTCACTTTATATCATTCTCTTTATTTGTTTCAGATTGTTACTTAAAAGCTGGAGACGAGCATTTTTTTTGGGGGGGGCAACTTGGGGGCCAAACGTAAATAAGAGCGTCACGTGTGCCAAATATCTTAATATTTAACAGAGAGTGATTTAAAAAAAATCGGAACTAAATATTGTGGCCAATTTAGAAGGAGGCTCACAATCGGTGGTGAGTGACGCGTTCAAGGTCAACTCGATCAGCTGGAAACCGTCCGGTTCTCTCTCAGAGGAACAAATTAGTTTGGAATATGTATTTACGCAATGGATACGTTTTAAGAAAACGCCGTTGGAACGAAACCATTTGCGCATTTCCGCCATTTTGTGTAAGCCTACGATGATTATTTTCCCTCAACGCTGGATGGATATGATTCAATTTCAAACATAAAAAAATCACTAGCATAAATCGTGAAAAACGAACAAGCGTCGTCACGTTCCCCAAATATAACGCTGTCATTTTTTTTAATTGATTTCCAAAAGAAGAAATAATAAGCATTACTGTCGCACCGATTAATAAAAATACGGACCAGTGTGTGGATCAGTTTCCACCTCGTCTGGGTCCAAGGTCGTCCAGGACCCATATGTCACCCGCCCGCCCTTAAAAAAAAAAAAAAAATGCCCGTTGCGTAGTGATCACGCGAGAATTAGATGGAGGCTCGCGGCCTTTCCAAGGCCCGTTGCGGTATTTTGAACGTAACATCTTCACCTTAAACGGTCCACAAATGGCTGAGATTTTAGATATTATTCGATAAAACTCCAAATTCTCAATTTTTTTCCAGTTAATAAATTTATATTCGTTTTTTTTTTCTCATTATTGCCTTCAAGCATTTCATTTTAACCCCGGAAAATGCAATTATAGTATAATACAAGGCCTCCACACACACACACACGAAAAGTATTTCTATTTATATTAATGTCAACGCAAAATAGTCATAAGGTTTTCCATTGAAGACTACCTTTTTGAGGGGGGGGGTGATCAGCTGTGAGGACTCACACACTCCCACGCAACCTTTTCCAATCATCGCCGCTGTCAAATAGGGGCGAAAAGATTCATCAAATATGGTTTTGATAAAGTCGACAAAAGTCGGATTTTTCTAGTTCGAGTTCATTTATTCTTGCTTCGTGCGCGTCCCGGCGGAGAAGTGCAGCGTTCAGCGTCCAGCGCGCGTGCGCGTGTTTGTGATCTGAACAGCAAACCGAGCCAAGTCTCTTAATGTGCGGTTCGCCGGGCCAAAGTGGGAGTGCTGGGAGGGGGTGGGTGTGTGTGTGTGTGTGTGTGGGGGGGGGGGTCCATCACCCTTGTCTACTTGCTGGTTTTTGTTTTGCGTGTGTGATTTTTAGGCTTTTTTTTTCATTATTTAAACGAAAACATATGCAGTATTGATCTGTTTTTATTTTCATACCGCACAATTAATTCTTTCGACTTCTTCTACTTTTGTTTCCCCCCTCAAGCATTTTTTCCATCTATATTTTTGTGCATTTTCAGTGTGTGTGTGTGTGTGTAAGAAAAGTCTTGCTTAAACTTGCAGTGACACCGTGTGCGTGTGTGAGTGATCTCGCTGTTTAAATTATCATGTACCGTGCGGCCGGCCCACTCTTTTTCGCACTCGAACTTGAGAGTGTGCGCGTGTGTGTTTGTCCGACGCGGCCATGAGCAAAATGTCACAAGTACAATGGTGTGAAGTCCAATTAGCCACCAGAAGACTCAATAATTATTAAACAATAATGTGTCTATTTCTCCGCAATATTCTTGTAAAAACATCAAGTTTCATTTTAGGGATGGAAATATACTGAAAATAAAAAATACAGTGGTGCCTTGGGGTACATGTTTAATTCGTTCCGTGACCACGTTGGTTTTCAATATTCACCCCGCCCCCCCGCCCCTTTAAAATGAATAGAAATACCAGTAATATTCCCATCTATTACAAAAAATTGTAATGCGTACATTCATGAGAAACGTAGCAAACTGTAATATTGTGCTTTATATAAATATATAGTGTCCCCTGCGATTGCCTGGCAACCAGTTCAGGGTGTACCCCGCCTCCTGCCCGTTGACAGCTGGGATAGCCTCCAGCACTCCCCGCGACCCTCGTGAGGATAAGCGACAAAGAAAATGGATAAATATATAGTAATGATGCAATTAAATAGAATGGACCGTTTTTGTCACACTGAATCAATTAAATGAGCATTGTGCTGCACTTTTTGTGTGTCACCTGAGAACAGTACAAGTCAGACACAGTTTTAAAGTGTTTTTTTTTGGGGGGGGGGTCTAACACCCAGTTGGGGTTCGAGAGGAAGATGCACGAGATAGGCTTAGAAGGGAAAAGATGACGTGCTGTAGTGACCCCTAATGGGACAACCCGAAATGAAAAGAAGAAGGTCTCACCCCTCTCCAGCTCATCAGTACGGCGCTAATATTAGCCATTATACACAGAGGATAAAGACTACATGACAGAAAGTATTTTTATATTGACTACATGTTGTTACACCGTTCCATCCTTTGCTTAAAAAGTTAGAGTACTGCGACAAGATGCTATTTAGCGTTAGCATTAAACTAGCTAAATGAAAAGCTAAGCTATAGGTTGTTGTAAATATACAAGGTCTATAATTCTCTGTGATTGGCTGAGTTTGACAGAAAAGTTCAACTTTCCATGGCAACAAACCCCACACATCCTATATTTCATCCGGTCCAATCAAGCTGGAGGCTATGGAGCATCCGGTGCAGGACCACCAGACTCAGGAAAAGCTTTTTTTTCCAAGAAACTGTTAGACTATTAAAGTCCAACAGTGTTCTTTATCAGTAAATATTATGTGCAATTTGTATTTTTGCTGAATCCAAATCATTTCTGCTTTTGTTCCTCTGTACACATTTACAACTACAAATAAACCTTTTTAAAAATGTTCTGATTCTTTTCATATTTCAGAAGTCTTGAGACTTATTGAGCTAATCTAGCACCTTGGGTATCAAATTTTGTGCCATTTAATATGTTGGTGTTTATTAAGGGACTACTTGACATGTGCAAATTGGCAATTTGTTAGGGATTAAAAATGAAATCTCCCATAAAAACTGAAAAATAATTGCAATTCTAATAACAACGAAAAAAAAAAAGGATGCAAACTGATGATGATGAAATTCCACAACATCTGCTTGTTTGCACACACAAGTGAAGAAGAAGATGAAGAGCTGCGGGTCCTGCTCGAGGGAGAGACCCCGGAAGAGGAGGGGGTGAAGGGGTTCTTTTTGGCGGGTGTCCAGGAATGTTGGGGGTGGGGCAACATCTGGCAGATTCATGAGGAGAAAGAAAGAATTCTCTTTTTTTTCCTTCTTCTTCTTCCTGATGCCCCCTTAAACAAACACCTCGCTCGTCGTCATCATCATCCTCACGGCACGTGAGTGTGACGTGGGGCGGGGTCAATGTGGCGGGGGGCGTGCCTGGCCGTGGTTTTGGAGGTTAAGTAGGCGCGTGGGGGGGGGCTGGGCGCGGGCGGGGCTTTGGTTGCTGGTCCGCGCAGATGGCGTGTGCGCGTGTTACGATAGGCATGGATGATGCCCCTCGTGGTCACATGGGCAGCAGTAATTGGCCTCCATATTGACCAGTTTGCTGCGCTCGGGGGAGAAGGGGGTGGGGGCACCCTCCCAGCTGGACCTGTCACACGGCATTGAGCATACCCCACTGATCACCCCACTGCAACCCTCTACACATATCATACCCCCCCACACACACACATACACACACATTTCTCCCCACCTCATGACTGCGAGGGTCACAGGTCACCTTCAGTCTCCACTGCACATTATGCCGCAGTATATTCACAAGGGAGGAGAACAACCTTTTACACTTACAAATATGTATTAATATTGAAAAAAAGTAAACATGGAGAACATCGGTTGAAAGATGAGCAACTTTTGAATACATTTCAAGGCCTACGCATCCCCTTAGATGAAACTCTGACCCCACCAAAATGGCCGCTACGTAGTCACATCAATTGGCTTGACTGCTTCAGAGTATTGGCGCATCATTTTCTCTTTTTGGTTTGTCGATCATTGGTCGGTTCCAAACATGACTTCCAGTTCATCTGGTACTTCCTGTTTCAACCCCAGTTACTCTTTGACCTTCACTTCCTGCTATGGTCAGCATTTCCTGCTTTATCCATGACTTCCTGATTGGATCATTATTTACTACTTTCTAATGACGTAGAATAAAAACTAGACTGTGCACTCTGCATTTAGCATTGGTTCCTCCATGGTCAACAGGCTCTGACTTCAGGTCAGGGCAAAAAGCATGGTAAACAATACACACATTGTCATGGAAAACGATGCGATAAATCTATATACTTGGGATGTTTTGAATCCCTAGAGACAGGAATATAATCTAAACATTTTCAGCATGCCCAGGAACGTTTAAAAGATACATTGACACATACGCATGTGATAGCAAGTACAGACCTTCGTAATATTGTAATGATATATTTTCACATTCAGAATTATAATAATTAATTATGAAGGTAAAACTGAAACACACTTACTTATTTCTTTGCGACCGTCTGCACGGTTTGACAGCTAACAGCACAACAAGAATGAACTATATTGACACCAAAAAAAGCTAAACCTAACGTATTCCAATATTATGTTTCACAATGTACAATTGTAATGATATCAAACCACTTTCACGTGAAAGAGTACCCAAAGCAATGTTTTGCCCTGACCGGAAGTTGAAGTCCATTTACCATTTACGACTTGCACCACCACTTCCTGATCGGAAAATCACTTTTGCCTTGTTCATCACTTCCTGCGTATTCATCCCAATAACATAATTTAAATCGTTACTGCGAGATATTGTAAACGATCTCCGCACTTGTTTGTCGCCTAGTTTTGCCAGCACTGTAAATCCATCCATCCATTTTCTTTGCCGCTTATCCTTACGAGGGTCACAGGACTGCTGGCACCTATCCCAGCTGTCAACGTGCAGGAGGCGGGGTACACCCTGAACTGGTCGTCAGCCAATCTTAGGGCACATCGAGACAAAACAGCCGCACTCACAATCACACCTAGGGGCAATTTAGAGTGTCCAATTAATGTTGCATGTGTTTGGAGGAAATCAGAGTGCCCAGAGAGAACCCACGCAGCCATGGGGAGAACGTGCAAACTCCCCGCAGGCAGGGCCGGGATTGAACTCGGGTCCTCAAAACTCTGAGGCCAATGCTTTACCATCTTATCCACCTGACCATCCCTTCTCGATTTGAGCAATTTTTTGGGAATAACCAGAAACAATCAAACATTACAACGTGAACCACGCGGACTATTTTGACCCAGTTTTCTGACCAATTCATATGAATAATATTGACTCATAAGAAAAGTAGCTACATCCCTGCATGGCCTCCCAATGTAGCAAATACTTTTAGGCCTCTTGTGAGATGACATTATTATTATTATTACCTAGCAGACCTCTCTGTATGTATTTGCCCAAGTTTTAGCATGCTATCACCCTCCCACCTGGTGGTGGTGTGTGTGTTTTTCCGTGTGATGCCCGACTGTGAGGGAGTTAGCACTGGAGAGCGCCTCTCATCTCAGACTTGGCAGGGGAGGGTCTCCGGGTACGAGGAGAACAATGCTCTCTCCTTGGCTGCTGTCAGCCAGCAAACACACCACGCTGGCACGCGCTCAATGGCGGAGCGGGAGGGGGGGGGAAAAAAAAAAAAAAAAAAAAAAGAGCGGGATTGCGACGAGGGGGATGGATGGACACGCGCGCATTTATGTAGACACGTGTGACATCAAATTGGGGACGGCTCGTCGCGGGGAGGATTGTGGGACGTCATGAAAGGCGGTTGCAAATAATCAGAATCGGATTGAATGCCCAAGTACGTAACAACACACGAGGAACTGGACTCCGGCGGTCGGTGCCGTCCTGGTACCACATGCAAGTTGAGTACTCGGAAGAAGGAAAAAACAACAAACTAACAAGAAAGAAGAACAATACACATTCAATTAATCGGGAATTATTCTTTATAAGAGTCACGGCGATTATTACCGAAAAAGATGGGTGACAACGTATGAGATTTTAGTTTAATGAGCATTGGAAAAAAGGGGTGGGCAAAGTACTTCATTAAAAGTACTTCTTTAATAATGCCAGATTACTGACATCATCATGAGTCCTGTAATATTGGTTATTCATACTTTTCCCCTAAAAACAAATAGTAAAGTATTTCTTCCCTTTTTATTCATTATTCCAAATAATTATTGAAATTGTGGATACCAAAATATTAGTAAAATAACAGACTAGATTAAAGGCATTTCCATGCATTTCAATGGGGGAACATGATTTGAGATACAAGTGTTTTGTGTTGCAGATGTGGTGAGGCAGCAAATTCAACTTGCATCTCAAGGCACCACTAAAACGTTGTTCAAAAAGAGTCCGCTCCCTTAATGCTAACACGTACTGTGAAACATCATAGACCAGCTAACGTAAATTAGCATAGATGTTTATGGTAATTATAAACCTTCAAACAAGCGCAACTTTAACATACATCTACAGGAGAAACCCAAATCCACACAAGACCGACGGCTGTTCCTGGATCTTACAGTAGTTGGGGACCTTCTTTGCCTCTTATTCTTGCTCTTAATTACGTCACATAGACCTCAGTGCTGTTCCTGCGCTCTGTGGCGCAACATGGTACTGCACTGAAAGCGTACAATGCTAAATTCGGATTTGCCCGTACAGGATACCAGGGGTGTCAAACTCAATTTTCTCGCGGGCCAATTTGTGGTTCCACTTTCCCTCAGAGGGCCGTTATAACTGTGAAACAATACAAATATTTAATCGCTTCATCGTATTTACATCATCAATTTATTATCTCCCTTTGGAATCAGAAATCGAGGGTGATGTGTTTTTCAACTATTCATATTTGGTAACACAAAAATGCTTTATCATTTATGATGCATGACAATTTGAAATTTTTGCACAGATCTTTACAAGAATAATTGAAATTCTCACTCTGGATTTGGCTTCGCGGGCCACATAAAATTATGTGGGGGGCCAGGTCTGGCCCCCGTGCTTTGAGTTGGACATCAGTGCAGTATACTGTAGCGTAAAAAATTTTTTTTTTTTTAATTCTTAGCCTGTACAGTTAACTGTTTTACATTAGCCCCATATTAACTTAGTAGATTATTATTTTCCATTATTTCCTAATTGGAAAAAATTGCCACTTTACTGTAGTTGTTGCATGGTATTTTCTTCCAGTCGTGAACCTGCACGCGTGAGCGAGGAAGATGAGGAGAAGAGACAGGAGCAGAGGTTCGAGTGTGTGTGTGTGTGTGAGATGAAGGGTCGCGGGGGGGAGGGGGGGGTGCGGAGTGGTGGGGGATGTTTAAATTCTGTGACATCTGTTCATTACAACTAGAGTGTGTTTATTTTTATACAGCCACAAGCAGCGAGCGCGACTGGCATCGCTGGTTAATGTACCAGCCCTGCACCGCCAATGAAATATTCACCAGCAGGCAGAAGGGGAGGAAGAAAAAAAAAAAGAAGAAATAAAAGCCAGGAGAGGACAAAGGCAGAAAAATAGAGGATAGAAAATAAAACGAGATACGGGGAGAAAATGCGCGCGCGTGTGCGGTCTGACAATTGACGCGTGCAAATTCTTCATTCTAGTGTCATAAAAAAAAAAAACAAAAAGGAAACAACCACATTTGGAAAGTATAGAAAGTATATATTATTTCATCTTGATTAAAGGTACAAAGTTTTTAAATCATAGAAACAAAAACGAACATGGAAAGAAAAATAGCTCAAGGAAACAGCTTTTTTTATGTTGCTATTTCATCTGTTCAGTTCAAATAGATTCATATATGTGTATAATACATGAATGATGATATTAATCAATTGTATAATGTTCCTCAAAACAAAAACTAAGCTTTTCCTAGATAACCAAAGATTTTGAACATTTTATACCAATTAAAGTCTTATTTTTTTTTGCACTAAATGCTACAAAACAAGATGAATCAGAAACCGACCATAGATTTTAAATAAATATTTTATGACACATTTCATGTTGGTTTAGGGTGCACATGTTGCTATTTCATCTAAGTTAAAATATAGTCATATGTGTGTATAATATTTGAATTATGATTTTCATCAATCGTGTAATGTTCCTCAAAACAAAAATGAAGGTTTTCAAAGTTAACTGAAGATTGTGAACATGTTATACCAATAAAACTCTCATTTTTTGTACTACATGCTACAAAACTAGACAAAACAGAAACAGACTATAGATTTAAAATCAATATTTTATGACACATTTCATGTTGGTTTGGGGTGCATAAAGCAAATCAATCAAAAATTAAAAATCGTATTGAACCAGAATATAGACTCAGGAGCATAGTGTCTATCATCTGACAGCCAGACTGCACAAAAAATAAATGGCTGTTGCAAAAAGTCTATAATCGGCAATAATATTAAATCATCATTTATGAAATAAAACATTTTTGATTTTCGATGTTGTAGGCATATAAAATATTAGGTCGCAAACGTGAACAATCACACCATGACTTTGTGCTTTCGTCAAAATGTATGAAATCTTTTTGTTTGTTTTTTAAATGATTGGGGGTACTCTTCTGCCCCCAAATGTACGTTCGCAGCGAAGAATCCGTCCAATCATCACGACCCAGCACACTTAGGCATTAACGAGGCGGCCCCCACGAGCGCCGTTCCCGCGGGACGGCCTGCTCTGGAATGCCGCTCATGGGGAAGAATCTGGCTGCGGGCGCTCAATATGTCACATGTGTCTGCGTGAGGGGAGGGGCGGGGGAGGGGGAGGAGCCCTGTGACGGGTTTTCGGGGTGGCGCGGTGGGGCGCTGGCAGGTCGGCGCGTTGGAGTGCGACAGATTAAAGGTTTAAAGGGTTGTGATTAACAGGCTCAGGACACTCGGAGCTGGGGGAAGGGGGGGGGGTTCAGGGGGGGCATTAAGAGCTCCTGTGCAGCCGCATATCAGATATTCATTAGTGTGCCAGGCTCGAAACCAACCCCCTCCCATCGTGCCATGCCGCACCAATGTTTTTTTTGCTTCTAAAAATCTTTTAATACTTCAAAAATTATGTTTACCGAGCTGATGATAAACAACTGCGCGAAAGCTGACTTGACAAAACTACGACTTGATTTAGGTCACAATCGTTCACTTTTATCAGGAGGGAAATAATCACTCACATCAGGACAATCCATCCGTTCATCCATCCATCCATTTTCTTTGCCGCCTATCCACACAAGTACGGGTAGTGCTGGAGCCTATCCAAGCTGTTAATGGGCAGGAGGCAGAAAACACCCTGAATTTGTTGCCAGCCAATCGGAGGGCACATAGAGACAAACATTTGCACTCACAGTCACACCTACGGTCAATTTAAAGTGTCCAATTAATGTTGCATGTTTTTGGAATGTGGGAGGAAACCGGAGTGCCCGGAGAAAACCCACACAGGTAACGGGGAGAACATGCAGACTCCACACAGGCGGGGCCGGGATTGAACCCGGGTCCTCCGAACTGTGGGGCGAACGCTTTACCAGCTGACCCACCGTGCCGCCACAACAGGATAATCAATCATGATAATCAATAGATACATTGGCTAATCGGGGCTTTGGTGACGATCAGAAAGGTGGCAAAATGCTCAAATTCTTCATGCCTACAAGTAAGCATTTATGGCTCTGTGGTCGGAAATATTGAACACTCTGAAGATTTACAATTGCCGGCCCTAACTGGAAGCAGTTTGGAGAGGGGGAAGTAAAAAAAAAAAAAAAGAATCAATAAAAATCTCCTCACATAGCACACACCACAAGATAATCAACCAGAATAATATTTAGAGCGCAGGTGTCAAACTCAAGGCCCGGGGGGCATATCCGGCCCGCCACGTCATTTTATGTGGCCCGCAAAGCCAAATAATATGCGTTAACTTCCATGATTCTTGCTAAAATTCTGTACCAAAATTTAATGTATAAATATGATAAGGTGATTAAAGATTTGTATGGTTTTACGGTTATAAGGGAGGGGAACTGTAGCTTCAATGTGGCCAGGGACAAATACGAGTTTGACACCCCTGCTTGAGAGAAATACCAGAATCAAGTCTTAGCTGACTTTGGTCAAAAAGGAGGAGAAAATGCGTATGTCCAGTATGCATGTACTGCATTTATGTTGCATTTTAAATAAATAAACTGGATTTGACAAGCGTAGCCATGGTGATTTTCGACTATAACAAATACATAAGAAGGACATGAGAACATAATAAGGAAATTAGAAAAGCATGGAAAAGCACGGGAACGAGTCCAGCGAACATGTGAATTGTGTATTATTATTGAATTATATTATTTGAATATTTGGTGAGCGAGTACAATATACGCAGAAGACCCCAGGACGGACTCTGGACACCCCTGACCTAAATCCATCTTGACCAGTTGCTAGTTGAATGACAACCTATTGACTGTTAAGCAAGAAGGGTTGGAAATAAGTCTTAAAATACGGCCCAATCAAATCTTTGCTTCCTGTTGTTTGATTGTTGTGTTTGTCGCAGAGAGGAAGTAAAGACGCGGCTCGACGGCGCGCATCGCTCCCGCAAAGCCTCCTTCCTCCTCCGCCGCCGCAGATTAAGGGATCAGCAGGCGAGGCGAGCGCTAAAGCCGGCTAATTCTCACCCGAGCACACGGAGGAGGGAGACCAGACTGACGAGAGCCCCGCAGCCACGAGGCCCCGTCGGGCCCCGTCGGGCACCGCCGAGCAGCTGTGCCATGCGCCGCGCTTGCTGTTTTGCTCCATTAGAACAAACGCCTTGAAAGTTGACAAAGCAAACTTTCCGTCACTTCTATTTTTCATCTCTCTGTTACATTTTGTCTTCGTTCAAAGTCAACTTTGCGCAAATCTTTGCTTTACACATCTATGTCCATTCCCTTCTTAATTCCCTCAGCCGTATTGCTGTTGACGCGAGCTGTCGCCCGTTCTGTTACATAGTAATTTGATTGTTTTCTGTCAAATGTAATTAAATTAAAATACTTTTTTTTGTGATCTCGGCTTAGAATATGAGGAAAAAAAAAAAAGATATATTCGGTATTTACACCACGACTGACGATAATGCGATTGCTTCCGGCATGGGAGAGTCCAGTATAATGACACAAAATGGTACACAAAGTACTAACGACTACATAATCTATAATTTAATTAAAAAAAAAAAAAAAAAAGTGTTTTCATTTAAAACAAACATGGTGCGCCACAGCCCAAGAGAGTTGACGTGTCTACCAATTTAAGGAAAGGACCTGTACGGAAGTAGATTAGTGCCACCAGGATTTGAATTTGAAAAGTAACGTGATCACATTTTCAATAGTTGTATTTCAGTGTAACTTTTCAATGTCCACAATTCAACCGGCTACGATTCGCTGTCTAAAAATTCACCGTATGTGCCACCAGGCAGGGGTTACTTCAGGTCAGAACCGAACACCCAGCCAATCAGGTTACGTTTTCTTAGTATGTGACGTCACTATGGAAGTGGACTCGTGCCGCCGGGATTTGAACTTGAATAGGATTTGAATTTGAAACTTTACGAGGGTTAGAATTTGAAATAGGATTTGAATATGAAATGTTAAATTCAATAATTCGCTGTCTGAAATTCAACTTGGTTGTCAAAAATTCAATAATTCGCTGTCTGAAATTCAGCTTTGTTGTTAAAATTCAACTTTGTTGTTAAGAAGACGGGGTTATATGGAAGTAGACTAGTGCCACCGGGATTTGAATTTGAATAGGATTTGAATTTGAAATGTTACATGGATTTGAATTTGAAATGTTAAATTCAATAATTCGCTGTCTGAAATTCAACATTGTTGTTAAAATTAAACTTCATTGTTAGAATTCAACTTTGCTGTTATATGGTTATATGGAATTGTTGAATTTTTAACAGCCAAGTTGAAATTTTTACAGCCAAGTTGAATTTCAGACAGCGAATTATTGAATTTAACATTTCAAATTCACTTACCATTACAAATTCAAATCCACGTAACATTTCAAATTCAAATCCTATTCAAATTCCGGTGGAACTAGTCTACTTCCATATAACCCCGTCTTCTTAACAACAAAGTTGAATTTTAACAACCAAGTTGAATTTCAGACAGCGGATTGTTGAATTTCCGACAGCAAATTATTGAAATTAACATTTCAAATTCAAATCCACTTACCATTTCAAATTCAAATCCTATTTCAAATTCAAATCCTACTCAAATTCAAATCCCTGGTTCTAGCACTAGTCTACTTCCATACGTGACATGACTAAGAAAGCGTAACTGCGAAGACGGTGAATTTTAGACAGCGAGTTGTAGCCGGTTGTATTTCAGACAGCGAATTGTCGCAACTATTGAAAATGTGATCGCTTTACATTTCAAATTCAAATCCCGGTGGCGCTCATCTCCATCCATAGACTTGGTGTAGATTTGGCATTATCTTTTAGTAAAACACATTTTACTTCATTTTGGGATTCCAGTGCTCATGTATGTTGAGAAACTTGATTTAGAAACTGAAAGGATGAGGGCCTAAACGAGTTTCTTGCTTGCTCGTGACTATAATAATTCATTCCTACACGTGAATTAAGGAGGGTTAGCAGTGATAAAGTTTGCTGGTCTCACTCACCTCTATGCCCAAATCCTGCATCACCATTTTGTCCACCATCTCGGACAGACAGCTTTCCTGAAGATAAATCAAATTCCATTAGCCTTATATATGAGATGACCGTTCATCATTTCAAATACGTGTCCATTTTTTTTTTTTAAAGGTACAATGAATAACTTTCAAGAGTCCATAAAGGGTCCCTTCATTAAGTCAAATCTCCTAACTAACTTTTTTGCTACCTCAAATTAAGCTTTGCTGGAATACGTCGAGTCAAGGAGCGACAAAATGGTGCCACCTTTTGAACATAGACAAGGACGGCACTCTTAAAAAATGTATTTGATTCAACTGTTCTTTACCGATGTCAAGTATTGATGATCCAAGTTCTGTAACTCACTCTTTTGTCCATCCTGTTGTGCCAACTTTTACTCACAGGTGTCTGTATTTAAAATATTTCGTGTTTACAACAGTTTATTTCCATATCGACAGCAACATTAGTTTTCCAATTTTTGAGGTGAATTCATGTTTGCACAATTCTATTTTTCTGTAAGACTAATTTTGACACATTTGTTTCCTTATACTGTTGTGGACATTTTTTTAAAAATCTTTAGCCTGAAACTGTAAATTTCATCGTTTATTTATTTATTTTTTTTGCTTTAAATGTTGCTGCCGTAAGGGATTGTGGGTAATACTGTATATCACCTTTCCTGGTTGGAGGTAGTTGGAATGTTGCACCGAGGAACCTTTCCCAACCATTCCTTGACATCCAGGCACTTCCGGATCATATCGCTCTGATAGGAAAGGCAAGAGTTTTTACACAGAGTTTAATGCTAGCACGGTGGTAGCGTTAGCGCAGGGGCTAACGTTAGCGCGGCAATAGCGTTAAACACTTTCTGTGTACCGAGGCTTATAACCAGGTGTGCTAACGCTAGCGCCGCGCTAGCATTAAACTCTGTGTACTGAGGCTTATAACCAGGTGCGCTAACGCTAATGCTAGCGTCGCCCCAATCAACCGCAGGGTTGAAAGCATGTTAAAAAGTCGCTGCTTGTAGGCCGGAAATTACGGTGGTTACTCTGGGATATTTGAGTCAATCCTTGTGAAAAAGATGATACTGGACAGCACAGAAGCAAGCAAATTTAGGATGCTAGGACTTTTGTGGAAGCAAGACATCATTTGTAGTAAGCATGGGCGAATACCAGGTATTGTGTCAGATTGATATTTTAAGGTATTCAGACTGCCAGTACCAGCAATTTATACTTAAAGCAAAAAAAAAGGCACTGTGATACACATAATATACAAACTTCCAGAAACACATAAAGAAGTCACGAATGACTATTATTATAACTCGTTTTTCGTAGTTTGAAGAATATATCCTAGAGAGTGTTACTATATTGTGTTTTTATGTTTTTGTACAGCGTTTGTGTACCAACAGTCATCATTCTGAGAGCAAGTTCAATGCCAACTTCCGTTAGCTCGTGAAAGGTGTTTTTCATTCATTGCTGTTAGCTTTAAGCTAACGGGTTTGTGAACAAAAACTAAGGAAGTGTGTAGTACATTTAAACGGGAATTCACTCTGTTGTTATGAGAGTTTAGATATGCAGTCAACTGAAAGTAAAGTGTGAAGTGTATGTGGAAAAAACAACTTTAAGTAAGCAACTTACTCACACCTTGCTACTATGTTAGCACCTTCGCAAACTGTTGCTGTGATCACGTGGGATGAAGAAAGCTGTCCGGATGTTGCTGGATAGAAAATCTGGAACGGATTTCGGATTGCACTGCTTCTAGAAAAGTGCTCACCTTGGATTTTAGATTTAGTTTGACTCAATCTTTTTTTTTTTTTTTTTTCAATTTAAAAGAGCTTACTCCCTCAGTAATGTCAGTTTTGTTAAATTCTCCTAAAATTCCCGAATCAATGGGGCGAAACCACCAATAAGTCTTTTTGAGGGTTGGTTCCTTCCCACAAAGAAAAAAAAATAAATTACAAAAATATTATTTAAAAACACAAGAGGATAAACGTAAGTGTAACCTTTTGCGATAACCATAGGAAGATAATGTAAAAAAAAATGGGGGGGAGATCCACAAATAGATGAATCCGGGGGTGCTGAACTTCAAGTATGCGGGCGTCCAATCTACTCATAGTGGTGTCTGCCGTTCCTAATTTGTACCTACCTTTGTCATCTTTCCACAGCTTTATGAGAACTGTCTCGTTTTCAGCCTGTGATTATGAAAGATGGAGAAACCGTGAAAGTGAAAAGTGATGGCCCCGGTTGTGGGGGAGCGGCCCACTTACCGTCACCACAGACGGCAGGAGTGGACATTTTTGGCTCAAAAGGTGACAAATATGAAAAAGACGATTTCCCGACGGCGGGTCCCCTCCGCGAACGCCCCATTCGTCTCAGGTTTGCGCCTTGGAGACCCAAAACGCTGGCATCTGTCTCAATGTACGGTAAACACGATAAAAGCGAACGGGCGAAGGCGGTGGCGGGTTGGGGGTGGGGGTTGGGTACGTTCCGGGCACGTGTTCTTCAGCAGCCAGCGGACAATGCGGAGTTGGCAGAGGGGCAGCCTCGTGCCAGGGGGAATAAAGTGCCACATGGTGCCCCCTTATGAGAGGGGGTGGGGGGGGGGCGAGCCCCGGAGGGTGGAGAGGAACGTGGTACTATGAATGTGTGTGCACACAGTTACTGTATGTAGATCGAGTGGATATGCATACGGAGGGAGGGCGGGTGGGAAAAGTATGGATTGCGTGCCACCTACACCGCACACCTTCCTTCAATCTGGCCCGTCAAACATTTACATCATCATAATTAAAATTTAATTATTCATTTTGTACCAATTTAGCGCATTGAACGAGTGATTGGAAATACTCCAGTGACGTAAATTCATATCAACATCCTCGCTGTACTGCACTGTTGAAAGAAGACTGCTGAGTTTGCATCTCGGGATTTTGAAGCACCCTATTGTTGACCATGTCCAGGTGGCACACCCGCCGCAAAATAAATAGGGAGGCGCCACACCTAAAAAAAAAAAAAAGATTTTTGTATCAAAAAATTAAATGTCTTCAACAAGAAGTCCAGTTGCTGTGATTTAAACTTTGTGGATGATATGACTGGAAATATACACGGAAATATTATTTAAAAACCGAGTTGATTTTCTTACACATGTATTTTTTAATTAAATAAGACTGAATAATTTAAAAAAATAATCAGTTAATTTTAAAAGATGACACACTGTGGCGACCCCTAACGGGGCAAGCCGAAAGAAAAAGTTAATTAACTATAATTAAATCAATTATAGATATTTTAAATGTATAAATAAAATGTAAAACTATGTAAAAATAATAATTTAAGTGGATGACAAAAGCTGAAAAATAATTCAGTATTAAAAAAATGAACAAATATTTGTATCATATTTATAGAACTCCAGTTTCCTCCCACATCCGAAAAATATGCAACATTAATCGGACATTCTAAATTGCCCATAGGTATGATTGTGAGTGTGGCTGTTTGTCTCCATGTGCCCTACGATCGGCTGGCGACCAGTTCAGCGATCCCCACGACCCCCGTGAGGATAAGCGGCAAAAAGAAAATGGATGGATGGATAGATAATTGAAATGAATGATGAAAGCTGAAAAATAATAATTTAGTATTAAGCAAATGAACAAAAATGATGTAATGAATAAAAACAATTCATTACATTTGTAGATGACTAATATGATCAAAATGTATAAATGATACAATTTAAAATAGAATATATTTGTGAATGAACTGAAAACCTGCCCCAACTGTCCAATTTGAAAATCAAATGTGGGCCATGAACACACAGTAAAAAGTTTGATGGATTGTGTGTGTGTGTGTGGGGGGGGGGGGGCACATGGTGGGTGAGTGTCGGGGGCGGCGGCAGGAGAAAGTCCCACTTCCCTTTTGCATGTTAAATTCCGCAACATCTGTTCAAGCCTTCTTGGGTTGCGATGTTTTTGCGCGCCTGCGTGTGTGCACGCTCGACTGAAGGCGTTCCTTAATTCGACGCGGGCGCGTTTTCTGCAATACTTGCACCCAAATACCCCCCCCCCCGGAAAAAAAAAAAAAAAGCGATTGCCTAAAAAAGCCGCCACCGATCTCACAGAAAAGTGTCAAACGTGCTTCTTAACGACAACTGGGTCAAATTAATGGCCCGGGAGTGTGGCCTAAGTTCGTATTCTAGTACAGATTGGAAGATGTGGGTTAGCATTAGCATCCCGCGTGCGCACGTGAATGCGAAATGACAACGGGAAATGAAATATTCACGCGGCGTCTCTGGAGTGAGCGCGACTGGAGTTTTCGAGGCGAAAAAAAAAAAAAAAACAAACCGGTACGGCAGCTGCGCGAGCCTTTTGATGCCGTGTTGCGTCGCGTCGCTCTTCTGTGGGGTTTACCGTGATCACGGTTATTAATTAGGCCGCGCTACTTTCGACACGCAAACAAAATACGAGGCGAAATCAACAAAGTTTGTTGACGGCGACGTCCTGTGATCTCAAATATAATCAAGCTGTTGACTTGTTGATAACTGAGATGCTACTTCATCCATTTTCTTTGCTGCTGATCCTCACGAGGGTCGCAAAGAGTGACTGAGCCTATCCCGGCTGTCACTGGGCAGGAGGCGGGGTTCACCCAGAACTGGTCGCCAGCCAATCGCGGGCCACATGGAGACAAACAGCCGCACTCGCAATCTCACCTCACAATCCCACCTACGGGGCAATTTAGAGTCTCCAATTAATGTTGCATATTTTGGGGATGTGGGAGGAAACCGGAGAGCCCACCCGGAGAAAACCCACGCAGGCACGGGGAGAACATGCAAGCTCCACAGAGGCGGGGCCGGGATCGAACCGGGTACTCAGAACGCTGAGGCCAACGCTTTACCAGCTGAGCCACGAAATATTGATATATAAATATAAATATATGTAGATGTTCCTAAAAAGAAAAAATACAGACAAATTATCGATCTGGTAAGCAAAGTGGAGTTTTTGTTGTTTTGCTATATTTGTGTAACTTCACTCATATTGCGTACATATTATGTTGCATATAATTATGGCCCAAGAACTCGATAAATTATGCTTTTTTTTTTTGCATTTTACTGTACTTGAAAGGTACAATTTGATCTTTTTGTGGAATGCAGGACCACCCCCAACCCCCAAATCCTGAAAACATTAATAATAGCTTCAGAAGTAATTTTTTTCTCAATGTCTGAGAGGGGTTGTTAAGCCCCGCCTCTTACCACGCCCCGTAGGAGCCTTGGTTGATGGCTCTTAGAACTTTCACTAAGACTTTGGGAAGATGACTTAAACCACAATCAGTTTTTCGCAAAGTTTTAGACATTTGTCTGAGTGGGCGTTTTTTTTTTCCCCTGAAAAAAGTTGTGATAGCGGCGACGTAGCTATCCTGCCCTAGAGTGACAGTTTATAAAAAACAATATTTTCCGAGCAGATCGTTATTGACACTAATGGATTTATTTAGCATGCTGTAAAAAAAAAATAATAATAATAATCAAAGTTGAAGAACGTTCGTGGCTCTTAAAAACTTTCCATTTTTCTGGGGCGCCCCTTGGAAGGAAACGTTCGGACCACCGTTGTAGACAACAATGACCCGGCTCACCCCCGTGCCAATCTTGCGCCACCTTGACGCCAAGCCTGCCAGACTTGTGTCACATCGGAGCAGCTTGTCACAGCGTCACGCTACGGTTGGTGGGGTCGGGGGGGTGGGGTGGGGGTGGGGGCTACAATTTCAGACACCGCATGGAAAATCAACGGCGGCTTGCGACTCGGGACTCGAAAGACAAAACCCCGATCGTCGTTCTTGGGCAATTAGCGGCGCAATCCCGTTCGTGGGCTCTAATCTGACAACGTCTAGCGCCCCCCCCCCCCCCCCCGCAGAAGCCCCTCACCTCTGCCTCCCCGCTCTCCGTCCCCTGATGCCTGCTGGCACTTTGGGAGCGGTGCCCCTCCAATCCCTTCGCCCCCCCCCTCCCTCCTCTTCTGGATGCCAGCCGACGGCCCTCGCAGTGTGGCACGCCATCTGCTGCCGCCCGCCCCTCCCCTTCTTCGCTGACTCTACTACGCCTGCCGCCGCCGCTCACGCCCCCAACCCCTGCAGACAGCCGTTACCCACAATCCTCCTCTGCCTCGGCGCATCGAACAGGAGGCTTTCGCACAGATCGCTTCACCCCTCCGATGCCCCCGCCGAAGAGGAGGAAGATGGGGAAAGTGTGTGTGTGTGTGAGGTGGCCAACTCTTGGGCAAAACAATACAAAAATAAAATAGAACGCAGACAAAATATGCGAATATTTTCGGTTCCATTAATGCTTCCTTTAGTTCTATGGACTAAATTCTAAAATTCTTCATCTTACGCTTGTCCGGTCGCGATTGGCTGGCAACCAGTCCAGGGTGTACCCCGCCTCCTGCCCGTTGACAGCTAGCATAGGCTCGGGCACTCCCCGCGCCCCTCGTGAGGATAAGCGGTGAAGAAAATGGATGGATGCTTGTCTGGTCCAAAACTTCTAAATATTTCGTGAGCCATGGCATATATTTTACTCAAAAAAAAAAAAAAAAAAATCACGCCAATACACACACGTGTGCATTATGTACCTTCTGCCATCTAGTGGACGAACATGTAATTGTCATACCTGACAATATAAGTCGCTAGCATAGATAGATGATAAACTATAGATAGGATGAATATAAATTACTTTTCAGACCAATTAGGTGAAATTGGATAATCGAATAGAGTACCTTGACTAACTGAATTAAGCGCATTTATAGATCAGATCAATTTCGGACAATTTTTAGCTAAACAAGGTCTCTGTAGGATTCGTCAATCACGCAAATAATTCTCCATAAATCGATTCGTTCAGACAGGACGAGATTAAAAGATCAACCGCATAAAAACAAGACACGCGATGAACAGCCATAAAATATGACAGCGAACATCAGCGCGTCTGCTGTATTGATACTTAATCGGGAACCGATGATACAGATATGACGCGTCTTGATATTGCGACCAACTTAAAATATGAGTTTTATTTAGATGACGTTCATATTCAGTTCTAAAGAAAAAGTGACAATATTGATATTCGATGCTATACCTTACTGTAACAATACATCAATATTCTGTCCCGCTAGCGATCATACGCTAGCTACGTGCGGTTACAGCCGACGGCGGCGGAAGCGCCAGTTTGATGGGGGGTGGGGGGGGACGGGTGGGCGTGCTTTCCATCCATCTTTTGTGCGGAGCCTCCTTGCTGGCATTCTATCCATCAATGAGCGCAACATTAACTCTCTGGATCCGAACCAACGTTCCCAGATCTCTCGCCATCGCTCTTCCCCGCCCCTCGCTCCGCTAAACACACACACACCAAAACCATTAGCATGCCGCCGCCGCCGTGCCTTTATTTCCTGCACTCATCCCAAATTCTCTCGCTCTGTTCGAAAAAAATCGATTCTTTGTCCCCCCCACCCAAACCTCCGCACACTCAGTCGGTGTTAATAATTTAACCGGTGGGCTGGTGCAGAGCTGGCCCGCGTCCAGGCCCACCGTCGCCGATCTCGCTCTATTTATGACGCCGTGTGTTTTAAGGTGTACGCGCATCCTAACGTGGAGGAAATTAGCATCGGCATCCGCGAGACACAAATGGAAGCTGGAAGCAGGACCGACTCCGGCGTTTTCGTCTTCCCGGTCCAGATGGGTCACGCTATACCGCGTCATTTAGCTTAATGTTCGCACAAGTGGGGTCGCGTGAGCGCGACGTGACCGTCGCCAAATTCCAAATTAAAACGGTATTAATAGCGCGCCGCTACCAGGTTATTTCTGGTGCAATGTAGGTGCAATCTTGTTTAATTCACACTTTTAAAACAAAACATAATATGCTGCGTCTAACAAGTTGTCTTCACACAATTTTTTTGTATACATAATACAAAAAAAAAGCATAGGGAAAATTAAAAAAAAAATCCTCATATTTAAACGCTGGTTAATTTTAATTGTAAAATTTGGAAAATAATAAAAGATACACTTTAGATTTTAAGATGATCATTTACACACACAAAAAAGCAGAAAATCAGCTTATAGAAAAATGCGAGCACAAACCCTTAATATTTTTTTCCCCTTCTAGGAAAATATTTTTAAAAAGATTAAAGCAATCATTTAAGTGTCACTTTCTATTTAAATAAACAAAAAATTACTAAATAGCTTTCAGGATTTTATAAATCTAAAAGCTAAATATCAACACCGTTTACATTGAGAGTTTTATTTGTGGACATGTGTATGAGAAAGAGAAGGCTTAAGGAATCAAAAATGAATAAAACATGGAAATAACTATCTGAAGAAATGTGGTAAAAGATGAGTAAGTTTGGGGGGGGGACATGAAAAAATAAATATCCCACTTGAAAGTCCTTCAAGAAATGTTCTGTTATGGATTTTTTTTTTGTTTGTTTTTTGAGAGTGGTGAGATTTTGAAGAGTGTGTGAGTGTGTGCATATTTGTATGTGTGTTACCATGCCAGGTTCCACACCTCCCAGCCTCTTACGGACCATCATCATCATCATCATCATCATCATCAGCGCCGTGCAGCTCACGACGCTCACGTTTTCATCAGTCTTGTTCCGTCGTCGTCTTCGAGCGTCAAAGTGCCGCCTTTGGACCCCCCCCCCATTCCCCCCGCCCTCCACAAAATCTGAGATTTTCACACGTGATCGCCCTTGACTTTGTCTTTCGATCAGCCAACCTCCCAACCAAATTGATCCCCCAGAGGCTTTTCAATTGACTTACGGGTCATGTTTAATTTAAAAGTGGAACGCAGAAGGAACAAATTAGTTGGATTCATTTTTTTTCCAAAATCAATTTTCATCACCTTTTATGGAGAGGTGAGATGTGGGCAAAGGAGAGCTTTGCTGCGGCCCAAAGTGCAAAGCACAAGCTTGATTTTTCAGTGAGTAATGCATGAATTTTAATAAAAAATGTTCAACTTATTCCGGCCAATAAAAATAATGTATATCTTCTATCTATACATTTTTTTCCATCACAAACAAAGCTAATAGCTGTAATATTAATTAATCCAATTAAAAATAACTTTTACAATTTGGAGATGCTTGTGACGAGTTATGAATTAGAGTTTCCATTATCAGACCTTTTCAAATTGATCCTCCTATAATTCTCCACTACGATAATTCTTCTTTTTTGAAAACAAAAAGATATGAATATCCATTTATTCTTCTTTATGAGTGATGAACTTCAATCCTTAAATTGCACATGTTGGGACTGAGTGTATGGTATCAATTTGAAAAACAGATTTTTTTTTTTTTTGGTCCAATAGGAGCTTTGAGTCAGAAATTTGGCAATGAATTATATATATTTTTTAAGTTGCCATTATGGTGGATCCTCCCAACAAAAATAAATTCAATAAAATAAGCAGCTGATTATGGGAAAAAAATGAATAAATAGGGGTTCAGGAGGAAATGTGAATAAGACAGGATTAGGACTATAATTGATATATTTTATGACTTGTCAAAAAATGACAAAAATTCCAACTTTATAATTTTTGGGGCCTTGGCAGAGGTATGTTTAATGCCTTCCTAGTTGCTGTTCACAATTGTATTTTTTTGTGGCACCAATCACGTATTTATTGAAAATCTTCCCTTTTGTGTTGTTTTTTTCTATTTTCTGTAATGGCCAAACATGCCACGACCTTAGCGAGAATTGGTACGAAGGAAGTTGTGTGCAATTGATACAACATGAGTGTTCTCAAATCTTTGTACGTCAGGGATGAGCTAGGTTTAGCCCAGGTTGTTAGCGGTTAGTCTGTCGAGTGGCTACTAAGCAGCAGGGGTGTGGTTATTGCGCGACAATTATTTCTACAGGATGTGAATGCGACGAACAGGATACAAACGCGGATGTTTACCGTTTAAACAACGACAAATGATTTAATGACACAATTCAAACATAAGCCAGGACATTTACAGCTCGTTGGGTTTCGTCCTAAACGTGAAAAGCGAGAAGAATCGTAAATTTCGATTGCGTTCCCTCCACCGACCGCGCGCCGCGACGGTCAACGCGGGCCAGGGCGGCCCGACTCCCCGTTCGGCTCGCTCGTCGCCGGAGCCGTTCGCATTTCCAAAATGGCGGCGGGTCGGCGCGCCAGACGGCACGTGCGAGTCCGCCGCCGCTCGACGGGGGGAAGGGAGGGAAGATGCACGCGCGCGCGCGCACACGCGTGGCGGCGTTGACAGGTGGCTATGGTAAAGAGGTGGTCCCTGAGCTGGGGTCCGCCTGTCTCTGGCTGAGGCAGAGAGGAATAAAAAGCTCCCGGCAGCTGTCGCCCTAATTCCTCTAACACGCCGCGTGTGCTCTGATTAGAAAACAGATCTGGCCTCTAATTTACTCCTGACACCAACTAATGCAAAATATCTCAATCGCCGCAGAAGAGGCGGGCAGCGGGCAGCGGCCGCGCCGGCCCGAGCGCCCGCTCCGGTCCGAGCGAGCCGCGGCGCGTCAACCCCGCCGCCTGCCAACAACTCGGGAACGGCCACGGCTGATTTATTCGCCGCCTCGCTTCCCGTCACCTTTGGCAAGAGTTTTTGGTTCCGAGGCCGGAATGTTTAGAAACGTTCCCTTGGGGGTCAATAACGTGCGTGTCAATCGTATCACGGTCGCTGTTCTGAACGACTGGTACCGGCGGGGCTTTACGTGAACCTTTTTGGGTCACGAGCGACCGAGGTTAGCGGTTTACGGGAGTTGATCGCCACTGGGGATTTTAACCGATCACCACGGGATGCAGCACAACGGTTAAGGTTTTTCCTGGTGTAAGTTCATCCGTCAGTGGGTGGGGGAGGGAAGTGGGCGGGGTTGAACTTCCTCCCGTGAGAAATCCAACCCGCCAAAGTGGCGAGTGGGCTGAAAGTTACCCGCATTTGGCGCCTTGGCGACTGTTAATGTCAAGCACTTGGTACGAGACGCTTTCACAAAGCCCTTCAAAGCTGGCACCAGACACACGGAGGGGGGAGTTGGGGGTGCTTGACCCGCTTTGGCAGCAGCGTTCCACACAGGGACCCTGCACGACTGCTGCATTGGTACCACGCTAGCTGGCCTTTTACGCAGAACCCAGCCGAGACTGCAGCCGCCGTGTGGAATTTCACTTTTATTTCATTCAATTGTGTTCGAAATTTAAGTCATGTCATTATCCAAGCCACTTATCCTCACAAGGGTTGCGGGAAAGTCAGAGCCTATCCCAGCTAGCGTCGGGCGAAAGGAGGACTACACCGTGAACTGGTCGCCAGCCGGTCGCAGGGCAGATGTCGATGCCATCACTGAGCGGGAATCGATCCCACGCTGGCCGCACCAAAGGCAAGCGTGTGTACCACGACACCGTCCCCAATATTTAAGAATTGAATGAAATATATATATTTAACATTCACACTTTTCTCATGACGTTCCGATAGATCTCATTTAAATGATCTATTTATTTAATAGAAGTGTGCTCCATATTTAACTATAAAAAATGGAATCATTCATTTTGTTTTACAGTTATATCAATGACTATTAGCATAAATAATACCTGCACTCAAATATTTTCTAAATTTGATCAAAATTTTGATTGCAGTAAAATGTGATCTATATTTTATTACTTTTGTTTTTTTTGTTGCATTAGCAGTGTGAATATTGCCTATTTATTGATTTGTTGAATAACATTTTCTATATTTAATAAACATTGAATCCAAATATTTGATGGATTTCACCATTTGTGTTCGTTAACAATAATTATCTAGAGTTCACAATTTTTTTTTACAATTTTTATAGTATTAAGATTTTTAAATACCACCCTTAACAAATGATTTACTTGTATTATATATTTCCATATCTACAATAAATATTGCCCATAATTTGATTAGACATTATTAATATTTAAATAGCCCCTATTTAATAAAAAATGTTATGGCCAAAACATCTGATAGATTTCACAATTTGATGTTATTTTACGCTGAAATTGATTTAAATACTTAAATTCAATTTCCTCAACAATTTTTATTCCATGAATACATGGAAATAAAAATACATACATCCAAAATACATCTCTATGCTTAATATTGTGTCACTTCAAATTTAATAGAAATATGTGGATGATTTATTTATTACATACTGTTATGTATTGAATTGAACATAAATGTATTTATTTATTTGAAATATTGTATATGGTGCACTGTACACACTAACTGTATCCGGGCCAGAATTCAGATAAATAAATGAACAGAATCTAAATATTTGTCCGGGATACGCGTCTTAAGACCAAATTCTACGTGCTAAAGTTGATCCGATGAAAAATGATAGTGATGTGCGCCTCCTACGGAGGAAGAGGAGGTGTCAGGCCGTGTGTGTGTGTGTGCGCGCTGGCGGTCAGGCCCGGCAGGGGGGTGAGCGGCGCGATGCGGGGGAAGTGGGAGGTGACAGCTCGGTGTCTCATGGCGGCCCACTGGGTGTCACCTCGCTCGGGACCGCCGAGACCCAGACAGACAGAAAGGGGAGGCGAGGACGAGGGAGGGAGGGATGGATGGATGGAGGGACGGCGGCCATCTTGATGCTCCTTCGGAACGGTCAAACTGTTGGGACGCGTGGAAAGGCCACGCGTCCCAACAGTGAAGTGGAAGTGACTACGGAGGACAAAATGGAGTCGGTTGCGGTGACGACGGATTCTACGAGGGCTTGAAATGTGTTGGTTCTTTTTACAACACGCTCATCCAAAGTACAGTGAAAAAAATGATTTAAAAAAAAAAAAAAAAAAAAAAAGCAACTTTGGTGAAACGTCCAGCAAATTTTGGAGGGTGAGCCTACCCTGGCTGACTTTGGGGCGAGATTAGCTGTGCCCCCCTGGAAAGGTTGGCAGCCAATGATCACAAGTCACACGACAGTGGCGCCTCGACATAAAAGTAACCCACGTTTTCAAAGCAAGTGATAGGTTATTTTTTCAGAATGAACAATAATTATTGAAGAAGTTGTGACAAAAATTGATAAATTGTTTTTCATTTTATTTGTTCATGTCATTACAGTATGTTTTTTTTTTTTTAAAAAATAAGCTTCACTATTATAAAGCACCATTTTGTTCTCATCAATAAAAATTTGTTACTTTTGTGCTGCAACTGGAACGGATTAATGGTATATGCATTCACTTCAATGGAGAAATATGATTTGATTTTTTTTGGACCGCCGTTTGCGTTCACTTTGGACTTTTATCTGCACATTTTTGGAATGCTGGAAGAAAGGGAGAAAGAAACCCACCCAAGAGAACATGCAAACTCCACACAGCAAGGCTGGAAATGGGAATTTGAACCCGGATTTTCATAATTGTGACAAAAAAATTTTAATTGTTTATCATTGTATTTATTCACAACATTACGGTATGTTTTCTTAATAAGCTCGACTATTATAGAGGACCATTTTGTTCTCATCAATAAAAAATTTTGATTTTTGCAAGGCAGCTGGAACGGATTGATGGCATTTCCATTCATTACAATGGAGAAATATGATTTCATTTTTTTTGGACCGCCGTTGACGTTCATTTTGAACTCTTATCTGCAAGTTTTTGGAATGCTGGAAGGAAGAAGGGAAGAAACCCACCCAAGAGAACATGCAAACGCCACGCAGCAAGGCTAGAAATGGGAATTTGAAACTGGATTTTCATAATTGTGACAAAAATTGTTAAATTGTTTATCATTGTATTTATTCACGTCATTACTGTATGTTTTTTTTTTTAATCAGCTACACTATGATAGCGCACCATTTTTTTGTCATCAATAAAAATGTAATTTTTGCGCGGCAGCTGGAACAGATTGATGGCATTTCCATTCATTTCAATGGAGAAATCTGATTTGATTTTTTTGGACCACCGTTTGCATTCACTTTTGACTCTTATCTGCAGGTTTTTGGAATACTGGAATGAAGAAAGACAGAAACCACCAAAGAGAAGATGCAAACGCCACGCAGCCAGGCTGGAAATGGGAATTTGAACCCGGATTTTGATAATTGTGACCTGCTAACCACTGCCGAGATTCAACCCCTTGACTGATTTATTGATTGAGCGGTGCGTCCCAACACTCAATCAAATACTGTTTATGATGACAAGCTAAATGTGTGTGACAGAGTGTGTGTGTGTGTGTTAAAAATCCCCCCTTTTTCTTTTAATTCCCTCTCTTCTGTCCCTTCTATGTGTCTCGGGGGACACGCTTGGCATCTCTCCCTACTTTTAATTCTCACTCGGAAAACTGCTGCCGTCTGAAGGCAAGCTGGCATCACGTACACGCACACACACACACACACACACACATCCTCCCCTGCCCCTCGTCATCTCCTCAAAAAAGAAACACCACGAAAGAAGACAGCCCACGTATTCGTCTCGCGTCCGGGCCTGACCCGGCGCGGCGCTCGCGTCTCGAAAGTGACAGAAGTGGTTAAACACACACGGCAGCGAGCGGGTACAAGTGGAACTCAAAGAGATGAGCGCTGGTACACACACACACACACACACACACAGACACACACACACTCAGATGAAACGAAGCCTCCCAGGAAATGGCGCAACGCACACAAACACACACAGACGCGCGAGCGTCCCCGCGACTCGTGGTACAAATCCGGCGTGAGAGCAAACAAACGCGCTCGACAAGCCCTCCGAGCGTAAACACAAATCAAGGAAATCAAAAGACGCTATTGGTTCGCCGCCGTCCCTTCCAGCCTGCGTGTTCCTTTCAGAATAAAGCACCTGTCATCAGAGGGGGGAGCTCGCTCACATGCACGCACCCACCCACGCACGATTCATCCGTCTGACTTCAAAAGCGAGGGATAAATAAGTTAAGCGCAAGTCTGATGGGGATGAATAAATAAGACGAGGGAAGCAAACAGGAAACAGGAAGGCAGTCCACTAGTGTCTAACACACACGCACGCTCACACTTTCAATCTCATTTGGCATCTACAGTGTGACCAACGAAAGACTAAACGAAGCTCCTTTCCTCACGTCAATATAGTTCCTGATGGCGTCAAAGCAACGCTTTTAGATTACGCAGGCTTTTGGAAAGTGGCATTAGTAGTGTCATCTCTTAAGTTTAGCAACTAAACGAGTTTGACAAAAACCCCTGCAAATTGCACCTGCGTTCGTTTTGAGTCCGTATGCGTGCGTACAAAAGGCGCAAGAAGGTTTTTATGAAAAACAAAATGGCTGCTCAACACTTACTGGAAACAGTACACTTGCTGTCACAAGACGGTTCACTTGTTGCTAGGCAGAATCTGCCCACGTGGCAGCAGGAATGGCAAACGCGGGGTTGATGGTCTTCTGCCCCTGAACAGAAAGCCGACAGGGAACAGGAAGTCACACCTAAAATATGGACATTTATAGACCCCCCCCCTCCACACACACATACACATACACATACGCACAATTAAGATGATGAAAGCTTGTTTACACACATTAATGGAATTGCTAAATTGTATCAGATAGTAAAACTACGCGCTGACAATTGGAAAAACAGAACGACTACCGAGGTTTACTTTTTTGAAGACAGCAACTGTTGTTGTCGTTGTTGAAACCATAAACGCGCAGCACAAAAATCAATCACTTGTTGCTGGGCAGAATCCATGACGCATTCTATGATGCTTCGGAGGTCGATGAAAAAAAGTTTGTAAGTTTAAAAAAATACATCTTTATTCTTCTATTAAGATGTGTCAACGTGTGTATTTCTCTTTTGAGTGTATCTTTTGGACTAATGTGGAACAGTATCTCAATATTATTGTACACACTGAAATGACAATAAAAAAAAAAAACTACCGTAATTCCCGGCCTACAGAGCGCACCTGATTAAAAGCCTCACCGAGTACATTTGCAAAGGTAATACTATTTGGTACATACATACACCGTAGCTGTGTAAAAGCCACAAGAGCCCGCATTGAAACACGAGATATTTAAAAAGACGGTACACAGAAAGAGTTTAATGCTAATGCTGCCGCTAGCGCCGTGCTAAAGATAGCACTAACACTGACGCCGCGCTATCGCTAACAGGGCCGGTTAAAATAAAACATACCGGTAAATATCACTGAGGCATGCCAGAACACAGCAGCAACATGCTAGCACAGCGCTAACCCTAGCACAGCGTCAACAAGCCCGGTAAAAGTTACTTCCTCGGCACATATTTCACCGGTCTCATTCTTACCTTTTCCGCTCGAGTGCCCCCCCCTTGCGGCTGTAAAAAAAAATTGCACGAATTAGTTGCATCACCGCATAAACCGCAGGGTTGAAATCATGTGAAAAAAGTCGCAGCTTGAAGACCGGAAATTGAGGTAATTTTTAATTCTAGTCTACAATAAATTGGGGAAAAAAAATAAAGATTGTAAAGTGCCCACACTGTTTTGGTTAACTATCACAAGTATTCAAATACCAAGCTATTTATTTAATTATTGTTTAATTGATAAAACACACAGACATTACAAAATTTGGAGAAATGTTTACATTTTCAGCAGCATAGAAGACCTGCAAATATGAATAAAAAATAATGAAATTTTGAGAAAATTACATTTCCACTGGAATAGTACAGTTTCAATTCATAATATATTGATGTCATAATACTGATTTCTTTGGTACATTTTCATATTAGCTAGCCAGCTATGACTATGGGTATCTAACCCAACAGTAGTGCCTTGAGATACTAGTTCAATGTTTTTTTCCCCCAAGACTGGGCTCGTAATGCCACACATTTGTATCTCAAATCATCATTCCCCATAAAAATGGATGGAAATGCCATTAATCCGTTCCAACCCCGCCTCCCAAGAAAGCACAAATCTGTGGAATCTTTTTAAGTCTACAGTTCCCTCCAACCCTTAACAGGATAAGCGATTAAAGAAAATGGATGAACTGATCAATACATTGCCAAATCAAGTGTGTGCGCGCGCAATTATTTTTTTTTAAAGATTTTTTTCAAGGGGGGGGGGGGGGGGAACGGGGCTTAAGTGTGAACACACGTATGCAAATGAAGCGTTTATTATTGCGTCGCTCATCAAGCAGGGCGCAGCGCGGACATTAATAGGCTGATGAATATGCATGCGGAATTTGTTAATTAAGTTAATTATTCCGCCGCAAAATGCATTCGTCTTCCAAGGACATCTTCCCCAGGATTCCAACCTGCTCCGCTCATTAGTCATGCGATAGTTTACACTGGGCGGCGGGACAAGAGGTGGCGATGGGAGGGGCCACGCGGCCGGGGGTGGGGGGCTTTGGAGGAGGGTGACGCATGCACAATATAAGGTCACCGTGGCTTTGAAGGCACCTCGAAGAACGGGGGAAGAACCCCCCCCCACCACCACGTAATGGAGTTCGCATGGCGCCGCCTCCCCCCCCCAAAAAAAGTGAGCGAGGAAGACAATAAAAGCGTTGCGTTCGCTTACAGTCGGATGTGCCAGACGTTGGCGCCCGCTAATTCCCCCCCTCTTTGCTGCTTTTCCTCTAATTGCTTATTAAAACCCTCTTAAATGAACTTTTTGTGCCAACTTTCCAACACATTAATTAATTGTTGTAGCCAATTAAGTGTCGCTGCGCAAATGAGCTTCGGCACAAATGGTCCTGCAGGGGCCGTAGACACCCCCCCCCCATCCCACACACACACAGACTTACGCAGTCGCAGATTCGCCAACACCGCCCTCCTGGCTGACTGCTTTCCCTGCAGCCCCCTTTGCCTTAAAGCGACAGCGTCCGCACGGGAAGTGGCTGAGAAGGCGAAAAAAAAGGCCTCGTGGAATCACCGCTTCGCGCCGACAACGTTACTCTGGAAATGTCGAAAGGAGGGAAAATAAATCACTGGCCGTTTATCATTGAAGAAAAAGAACGGGCAAGTCATAACGTGATTCAAACTTCATTTGCCAAAACGGTTGACGAATTCACATACAAACACAATATGGTCGATGTGTGATTGCGAAGGGAAACGATATGATATCCATCCGTCCATTTTCTTTGCTGCTTATCCTCACAAGGGTCGCGGGGAGTGCCGGAGCCTAACCCAGCTGTCAACGGGCAGGAGGTGGGGCTACTCCTTGAACTGGTCGCCAGGCAATCGCAGGGCACATGGAGGCAAACAGCCACACTCACAATCACACCTACGGCCAATTTTGTGTCCAATTAATGTCGCATGTTTTTGGGATGTGGGAGGAAACCCACGCAGGTACGAGGAGAACATGCAAACTCCACACAGGGAGGGCTGAGATTGAACCCAGGTCCTGAGAACTGTGAGGCCAACGCTTTCCAGCTGCGCCACCGTGCCCCCACGGATATATGATATGATCCTGATATTTTTCCGGAAAACGCACATTAACTCACCTTAAGAAACTATCCCAATATTTTGCCAGTAACATTGATATTATCACGATTTCACAACAACTGATAACTGAAGGGAGAGAAACGGCGCAATGCCTCACGAGATTGCCAGCAAAACCCGCATCTTTATCAAAATGTTAGGGGAACTCACAACCTCGGTTCTCGAACGTCTCCGTTCTCGAACAAATTGGGTTTTGGAACGCAAATTTTGAGATTTTTTTTGCTTCTGTTTTCGAACAAAAATCGGGACTGGAACGGCTGCGACAAAACCCAGAAATAACATACCGCGCGGGGCCCAACATGCTGACCCACGACGCGCGTTGTTATTGTGTATAACACAGCCTCTGTGCCCAGACGTGGGAAATAGCGATTCAGTTTTCGAACACATTGCTTCTCGAACCACCTTCTGGATCGGATTGTGGTTGACACCCGAGGTTGTACTTTATTGCAAATATCATCTATGGCGACTGTGCCTGTGACCTTTTTAGAAAAACGTGCAGCAGGGGATAGCTAGCAAAAGTGAATTTTTGCCAAAATCCACAACAGTCGGGCCCTTTGAAAAAGGGGATGAGAATTGCTTAGGGAACTCATCATACCATATTATCACGATATTTTGCACATAAAAATAGCGCAATATGGTAACTGTACAATAGTCCAGCCATCCATTCATTTTCTTAGCCGCTTATCCTCACGAGAGTCCCGGCGAGTGCTGGAGCCTATCGCAGTTGTCAACGGGCAGGAGGCGGGGCACACCCTGAACTGGTCGCCAGCCAATCGCAGGGCACATGGAGACAAACAGGCGCACTCAGAATCACACCCACAGGCAATTTAGAGTGTTCAAATAATGTTGTATGTTTATGGGATGTGGGAGGAATCAGGAGTGCCCACCCGGTGGAAACCCACACAGGCACAGGGAGGACATGCAAACTCCACACAGGCTGGGCCGGGATCGAACCCACGTCCTGAGAACTGTGAGGCCAACGCTTTACCAGCTGCTCCACCATGCCGCCTGTACAACAGTCATAGTATCAAAAATTGATTTAGCTCAAAATAATGTGGAACTTTTTCGGCGGTAAATCTGTCACATCTCAGCCAGACTTGGATTTATTCCCAAAAACTGTACGGCGTCATCCTGGATGATGCCGGTGGTTCTCTTGACCCACTGCCTGACATCAGCGCACATCTGCAACTCTTAAAAACTCCCACTGTGGCCTCGCCGCCATGCCGAAAGAAATCATTAGTATGTGTCTGCGCGCGCTCGTGCAAAACTATAAAGCGAGGAGCAAAGTGAGACGCAGTTACAGCGTCTATAAAACACACCGTGTGACTCGCAGTAAAGAATATTTCACGACTGGGAATCAAGGCAGACATTTTTAAGGGGGATAGATCACGTCTATAAAGTGTCTAACTTTGAACATAATGATCGAGACACAGACACGGATTGATTTGTCAAAGGACAAATGACAGACGGAAAGAAGATTGATCTCAACTTTGTCCTTAAAGGTCAACTGTCATGAAATGGCTTATTTTTAGTATGTTATTGATGAAAAAATGGCAGCCGGTATGCACGCATCCGTTTTTTCACCACACAACATGATTTTGACGTACACGGCTTTTTGTATCTACCGCCATGAAAATCTTCTCGAGGGATTTGTTTTTGACAAGAAGCAGGAAGTGACCTTGGAGGGAGTAGCGTGCTCAAGCGGACTCGTTTGTTTAGTTTAGTTTTACCTGCGGGAAGGTAGCTCGTTGTTCCTTCGCGTTAGCCAAAATGCCGGCTCGTTGCATTGCTGGATTATTGCTCGAACACTCGGGAGGATGGATTTACCCTTGATAAGTTTCCAAGAGATCCGGTTCGTCGCGAAAAAATGGATCGCACGGGTACGAAGGACGAGAGTTTTGTGTGTTCCAAATGACAGCTAGGTGCGTGTACAGCTACTAGCAAAAGATATGCGTACGTATGACAGGGGTGCTAAATGTGTCTATGCGCGCGTCGGACGGCTTCTGCGTCGGGCTTGCCGGCGAAGGCTGCCGCGTCAGGCTCGGGCTGGCTCATACATACTGTCTGGGAGTCTGTTTTAGTTAGAAGTGATCCGCATATCATTTAAATATGGCTCGAAACGATAGAGTAATATTAACTCGGACACTTCACTCAATAGTGAGATGTTCTCTTCTGTGTCTCATAGTAAATGGGCAGACGAGCTCCGGCCAAGCCGTGCCTCACGGGCGAGCTTTGGCCACTCTGGCTCTTACATATTGTCTGGGAGTCTGTTGTGAGAAGTAATCCGCATATCATCTTAACATGGCTCGAAACGATAGGGTAATATTGTCCCGGACACTAAAACACAATTGTGAGATGTTCTCTTCTTCGAAAAGAGCTTCCGTGTCCCATGGCAGGTGGGCGGACAAGCCACCGCTGAAGCTGTGTCTGTGGCTTTGACTGGTCTGGCTAATGCATATTGCCTGGGAGTCTGTGGAAGAAGTAATCCGCATATAATCTAAATATGGCTCGAAAGGATAGGGTAATACTGCCCCGGTCAGTTTACTCGGTTGTGAGACGTTTTCTTCTTTGAAAAGAGCTTCCATGTCCCAGTAGATGGGGGGGACAAGCCGTCGGCCAAGCCGCGCCTCGCGGGCAAGCACGGCTTCGGCTGGGCTGGCTCATACATACTGTCTGGGAGTCTGTTGTAAGAAGTCGGGCTTGCCGGCGAAGGCTGCCGCGTCAGGCTCGGGCTGGCTCATACATACTTTCTGGGAGTCTGTTGTCAGTTAGAAGTGATCCGCATATCATTTAAATATGACTTGAAACGATAGGGTAATATTGCTCTGGACACTTCACTCGATAGTGAGATGTTCTCTTCGAAAAGAGCTTCCGTGTCCGAAGGGGCGTGTCCCATAGTAGGGGCCACAGCGTGTTTTCAATGGCGAATGTCCAGGGTGACATCACGGGCAGTAGCTGCAGCCAATTTGGCGACCACTTGGATGGCGAATGAGATTTAGACTTCGTTATAAATCGCCTTCGCTCCTCTGAGTGAGTCGGCCGCCAAATGACCCCGCATTGTTCACCGTGGCAACATGAAGAATGACCGCGGCGATTGCCGCTAAACGCCGTCCGCGGCAATCCCGTTAGCTTTTGTTTCGGCGTCGGCTTTTAACGTATTGCGCCAATCATCTTCGGCGGGGGACCCGTTTGGGCCAACGAGGGAGTTGATCCCGTTGAAAGCGAGACACACCTGACAGCCCCGCCGCCATTGTTTGTCAAGCCCCCCCCCGACAATCAGTCAAAACTGATCCCACGTTCCATTACCGTGTTTGCCCGTCTGCGGAACGGCAACGACATGCTCCGGCCTGGCAAGCGTGGCACATTTACGGGCACCCCCCCATAAGGTGCCCTTCTGATTGATAGCGCACACACACACACACACACACACATACACACACACACACACACACACACACCTTCTCCTCGCCCTGCTGATTTATTTGCCCGATCTCTGTGACTTGGCAGTAGCGATGCCCGCTCATCCCTACGGGCGCATTCACTATTATTTTCAAGTCCCGGCGGGTGAAGGCATCAGACGGAAACAAACACAAGCGAAACGCACGCGAACGCAACACACACACACACCGTCTGGTGTCACACACACATACACACACTGGGCTGGTGCTGGAGGGCAGGTGAGCCACTCAATGAATGCATCTTTCACCCATAGGCCTCAGCTGCACGCTCTGGGCCAAGAAAGCTAAGCGTCTCTGTTAGCCTGCCAAGTGAGGAGCTGGTTGATGTGTGTGTGAGGCCAATCCACGCAGACACACTTAACGCACGGCCAGACAAACACACACACACACTGCCAGAGTGCGTGCAGCTGGCAGGTTTGCCAATCGGCAGTTTATGACGCTTGTCTGCCTGTCAGGCGCTCCATAAAGAGATCAAAACCCGGGGTTGACATTTAGAGCCGGCGCTATGTCGCGCCAAAACAACAAAAACAAACAATGTCAGTGAACAAATTATGAAACGTTCTCGATGGTGACAGTTAAAAAACGTAAGTTTAGCCCGTCAGACGGACGGATACTGGTGACGTCACGTGACTTTTGTTTACGACGCCATACTGGATGGCAAAACTACAATACAACTCGTGTTTTTTTTTTCGTGATCTTTTTCTGAATGTTGGCTCACTAATAGACTGCTTGAGTAATGTCACAAACTTAGACCGCGGACGCCATCTTGGTTGGGTGAATTCATACCTGTCAAACTCGAACGGTTTAGCCGTAGTTCATACGGATTTTGTGGTGAATCTTACGCATAACGGCCGTATATCACAAATCATACGGATTCTGAAAATTTCTGTTTGCTTTTGCCCAGAATGGTACTACTGTACTCGATAGTGGGAAAAACCAAAGCTGGTGAATTCCAAACGTATCCTGGATCAAAGATTTTTGTCAAATCGGGCTTGATGTTTAGCGCAGCGGCAAATGTTGATTCAGATTAGCAAAATACTTTCATTTCCGGTAACTTTCCGTGGTCGAGCACCGTCGAGCCGGACACCTCAACGCGGGAAACATGGAGGCTGCGGCCGAGGAGTTGCCGGCCGGCTCCTGGCTACCTGTCACAATCGATCAAATCGTTAATGATACGGTATCGTGACGCTGACCTATCGAGATGGGAGCTATACGCGGCTATTACTTGACTGCAACAAAAAGTGAGTGTCATTTTTTATCTTGACTTTGATTATTTGCTCGTAGCTAATGTAGCGTGGATGCTCGCTAGTTAGCTGCCTGGGCCTCATTACAAATACATGGGATTGTTGTAGCTGACATTGTAGCTCTCTTGCTAGCATTCTAGCTCATGGTCGTGTTTTTATAACAGCTGACAATAATATAGCACAACACTTGTTGTGTGAATGTAACGCGCGTCTCCAAAATCTGTATTTTCTGTTTCATTATAATAAGTTTGCAAAAAACGCTAGCCGTTTTTGTGAGTCAAGTTAAAAATGTAGCCGCGAAAGTGGAGAAAAAGTGCGGCTTCCACTTGGGACTTGTCCGGGTCGAACCTCTCTCTCGGTAAGAAAAACGAAAATAATAATCTCACACTCTTTCGTTGGTATAATCAACATAATTTGACAACGCTGACTGTAATCACGCGATACATATTTCAATTGCATTGTGCGGTATACTAACCTTAGCAGTGTGGAGACAAAGGTTGCTTCCAACGGATACCGCTGCATGACGAAGCCAGGCATCGATGAATTGGTTGTAGGCTTCCAGAACTTCGCAATTCTTCAGTTGGTTCACGGCAGGGGTCACCAACATGATGCCCGCGGGCAAATGGTAGCCTCCGGGGACGATATAAGTCGCCCGCGAGGTATGTTCTAAAAATACCATAGGCCACAGATTGTTACTATTATTTGTGCTTTAAATTCTGAATCTGACTTGCTTACGTGAATTCTAATTTTAAAATACCTGTGATGTCATTTACTACAATAAATTAAAACAAAAATATTTTATGTACGTGTAATGAACCAAGTCTGAAATTTGCCGCAAACAGGTCACGTAGCCCCTTCATACGAAATGAATCTTTCCGACTGGCGATCTTCAACTCCGCCCCCCTTAGCAACAGTTGCCGTGCTCCACAACCTTCCAAAATGGCGAGTGAACATAACAGGTTTGAATTCGATTCTCTATCGCGTATTCCAGATAATATTGGGGTGTGTTTTTTGCCAAATGCTTCAGACTAGTCCAACTACAACTCTGTTCTACAGAGAGGTCTCAACTATTTCACGCAAGGATATTTACACGGAATTAAGATTTTGGACGGAGCAGGACGCGACGTCAGAGTTACAACGAAACGTTGGCGATCGATGCAAAAAAGTTTGATGCCTCACAAACTTCATATTGAAATCCAACAGGAGAAAATTGTGGAATTTGTAAAGCGGGGTGAGTACTTTTTACTTTAAAAGATCACAAGTAATACCATTATAGTTTTGACTTGGCTCGTAATGGAACCCAGTGCTCTGTCTTAAAAGTCCGATGTGATCCAAATGGGCAAATAGACATTTCTCTTGCATGACGTGGCGCATTTACGTATCACGAACCAAACTCCTCGGCATAAAACATGACACACTTTGTTCAGCAGGTCAGTGATACACCAACAAAGTGAAAGTTGTTCTTCTCCAATGTATAAAGCACTGATAATAATTCAATCAAACTCAGAGAAGATACTTCTCCCTCACTTACCTTCGAACATACAGCCTTGTGTTTGCTGATATTGTCCACATTTAGTTGTAAGTGCGCTCTTTCGCAAGCCTTAATCCATCGTCGACACTTGGTCAACTGTGTTTTAGGCTTTGGAAAATGAATCAATCGGGCCTTTTGTAACCTAGGCGAACATCTTTCACCAGAATTGCACGTTCCCCAAGCGCATCTGAGGACCATTTTCTTCGTAACATGAACTTCTCCAAGCGCCCGCTACTGCAGGGGCATGTCAAGACAGGGGTTAAGACAATGCGGCTATTTGATTGACTATTATCGTACGAGTGATTGACAGGTCGGAAAGGTCCATTCGATGAGTTGGAACACCAAACGGCTCCACGTTGTCGCCGTTTTTTTTTTCCCCCGTGAGTACATAGTTATACTACCGTCACTCTGACACCATGTTATGATCTTGCTGTCGTGTTATTGAGTAACGTAGACGTGAGTCTAACTGTACTTTTTAACATGGGTGATATTTATCTCGCTTCCTCACCCCCCCACGACCTTTCTAGCTCACTTCCTTATCGTAGCCCCGCCCCCTGCTGACGTCGACACAGTCACAATCGCATCACCCTTGCAATATACGAGAACTACTAAAGCTCAATCTAATAATAACGAGCAGAGACTTGCTCTCGAGTTTCAAACGTGGCTTCTTTCTTTATTCCTCACTCCAGCACAAGTGCCTCAATCGGCTCTAGTTATGGTGCTCGTTTGTCAAAGGGCTTTCGAGATAAAAGATGAAAAGATAACCGCAGCTAAAACATTACGGTGTACAATTATCGCTTCCTAGTCATGATATGTAGACACGATCTTGCCGTCCAAAATGGCGTTGTAAAAAAAAAAAAAAAAAAAAAAAAAAAAAACGTGGTCGCAGTGACTTTAGTGATAAATATCTAATGTTGATAGGAAGACGAACGAACCGGGGAGGTAATTGGACAAATGGTCTTTCGGGCTGACCACCTTCGACCAATCAGATAAGGACAAGGACCAGAAGAAGGAACGTACCTGTGGGCGGCTCGCTACGTAGCTCTGTCGCTCACATTCACCAAGTCCAATGGAACGACTGACAACCAACATAGGAAATTGAAAGCTGTAATTGTCATAAAAAGCAGACATACTGAATTGGCTCATTCAAATTAAAAAAAGAAAACATTTTAAGTGATATTAATACAGAGTAAATCTCTTCAAAGCGCAGAAGTTCTTTTGTCAAAAATCAGGCCCCAAGCAATCGGCTTTACTTCCTGATGGACACTGATTGGTCCAAACGCTCGTAGCTACCAAGTCTTTTTTCCCCCAATTTAATTGATAAAAATCTAATTTTCTAAAGGAATTATACAGTTGAGTGTTTCAATCACAGCAATTTGTTTTCGTTATGCACCGCAGGGTGAAAGTACAACTATCCAATCTTAAATTGAAACATTTTACAGACTATATTCATCCTGGGGTTCGGTTTACGTTCCAAATAAACACTTCGACTTGTCGCATAGCTTCCTTTAATAAACTCAAACAAAACATATATTACAAAATATTTCTTTTCCTCTTTGACACATGAAACACATTCCTCTGAAGATAACGACGGAGCATTATTATAGTGATTTTCTTCAAGTGTATCATTTTCTTCGCTTAGAAAATAATTGCACCCCCCCAAAAAAGAGAGAAAAAAAAAAAGTCTTTGCATATACACACAGACGCACACAGGCAAAGATCAGCTTTGGACGCCCTCCAGGAAAAGCGTTTCAAGTCCGTTTTGTGCCACTAAACTTCATATTTCACGAAGCAGAAATGCATGTTGCCGAGCGACCGATTTCAGGTTTTAAAGAGAAGAAGACATCGGCGATGGGCTAAATTAATAAGGCTGATCACGACACAGTTTAACTACTGTTTTTTTGTTTGTTTGTTTTTATAGTTGATGGCAAGTATGGAGCAGCAGCCCCCAAAAAAAATAATTATATTAAAAAAAAAAAAAAAAAATCCAGTCTTCCGGTCAGCACAGTCCAGCATTCAGGCACAAGCAAAGCGAAGCGTGTTGACCGTGAAAACTTTCCATACTTCCAGTGATTAAGAAACCCTCCTCGTAGGCCGGCGTGACAATCATTCATTTTGATAAATCAAAGAACCGGGGCAGCAGAACCAGAACACTTTCATCACATTACAATCCCACCAGTCCCTTTTCCCAGATGATTTGACTACACTTACTTCCTGCGTGCCTTCGCTCGGGTGTGAATTACGGGGGCGGGGCTTCTGGCCGGGGGTACCTTAAGTAAGGGCTCAGCGGGTAGGTCCGTGGGAAAATCGGAGGTCCTGATCCTTGGGGAACTTTGCTGTGTTCGAGGAATCACCTTCAAGAGCTGTCAGGGGCTCCACTGCAGGCGGCGGACACTTAACCGGGCCCGCCGTGTCTGGCGACGGCTCCTCGCCGTCTGAAGAGCCCCCGGCGTCCGAGATGAGCTGGAGGAGAGCGGCCGCCACTGCGGATGTGCTGATGTCCTGGCTCAGGCTTGGGGCTCCGCCGGCGGGAGGCAACCCCGGAGGAGAGGGTGGACGCTGGTCACCGGGTGGGGGGTCTGGGCATGTGTTGAAAGGCTTCCTTTTGGGCACATCTGGAGAAGATATTAGACATTAGCCATGGATCTTTTTCTTAAAAAAAAAAAAAAAAAAAAAAGGATGCAACGGTACACGCTGTAGTTCCTACCTTGACCACAAGAGGGAGCCATCAAAAGCATTAAAACATGCATTACAACTTGTTAGATCTACATTCCTACATTCAAGTTAATGTAAGAGAAACGTGCTGTTTTTAAAACGAACCATTCTGAAAGTATGCATTATTTAAAAAAAAATGAATGCAGTAATTTGGGTAATGAATGAGAAACAGTAGGATTGGCATGGACAGGGTGACTGGGAGGTTGCAGGTTGCCCGTGGGAACTCAAGACAAAATAAAACCGTTACTGCTGTTATTAAAAACTAGCTTCTCATTCAAATGGGTAACCACACTATCCACTAATCAGGACGTCAGTGTAGAGATAAAAATAAAATGAAAATAAAATTAGAAAATGGTGTGTAAAAGTTAAAAAGAAGCACATGCAAGTAAGGTCTAAAGATTGAAAATATTTATTTCCACTTGATAACTTATGAGCGTGTAAAAAGGCAGACATGACAGTTTGAAGCTTCTGGTGGGAAAAAAAAAAGTGATACAAAACCAATGAGTGTGGGGAAACAAGGAAAAAGTGGGAAAATGTGAGAGGACAGGGTGGGGGGGGTTGTGACTTTTTTTTTTTTCTCAAATTTCTTCAAATGAATGACACTCGACTTTGTGGTGCTTTTATTGTGTACACCAGCCGGCCACATCCACATGCGGCAAACCGTCGCCCTGGTAACATGAAGACACTTTCTTTTTTAAATACATTTGGGGACAAAAAAAGAAATTTCGAGGGAGATAAAAGGGGAATAAATCAATTGCCCAATTAAAAGTAACCATTATCCCGCTAATATCAGTAAATACAGTAATCCCCCGCTTTCTTGTGGTTTACCATTTTCTGAATCATTTATTTTTTGTGCAAACTAATACACCTACTTGCAGCTTTTTGGCATATTTTACACTGTTTGTAATGCTAAGGGCTGCCACCCACCAAGCGACGTGACCGGACGCCACCGAACTATCGTGAAACTAATTACAGGCGGTGACTCGGTGAATTGCAAATGGAAAAATTGTGACTTATTAGGAATAAACATTTGAGGCTCCTCGTACTTTACAATACACTATATTTTATAAAAACCAAAAAACAACATGGCGCGATTGTCAAGGAAGATTGCCACAGCGTCTGTAGCTATATTTCAAGGATACACCTTGGCATGTGAAATTTTATACATACGGCATTCTTGTTTTGTCATTACTCTTTGAAGTGGCGATGTCGTTCACCTGGAATTCAAATTTGAACTCTTGTTGGTTACTTTATGAAAACTATTTGCGGAGCCCCGCGAGCTGCACGAGTTTGGTGGCGCTGGGTCGCGTCGGAAGGTGGCGGCAAAGCCCTGTATAATAGAAAAGCAGTAATTGGTGTCAAGGAAGTACTGTATCTTACTGATATATTGACTGTTGAAGGGGGTAGGAGCTACGCTTAGCCTGGGTTGTTCCAGAAAGTCTTGAACTTTTTGCGCTGGTGAAATCGAGTCATCTGTAAGCTATTTAAGAGTAATGTGAGATGGATCTGAAATGATAATTCAAGCGATTCGGGATCATAGTTTCTGGTGTATTTACAGTTTAAACAATCAGTTATAAACATCGTAAGGGAGAGCGCAAAAAAAATCAAAGCAGTGCACGGTCCCCTAATCCCCACCAACAGCGGGAGATTACTGTATGAAAATGCTGTGGATAAGAATCTAAAGTAACAATACTTTTCTTTGTCCTACTGCAGTCCCCAGTGACGACATCTCCCCCGTGTCACCTCCTACAGACTAAAGCCAGACTTGCCCTTGCGCTCAGTAGTGGAAGCGGACGAAGCGCGCGTTAGGGCCTCCCCCGACTGGACGCCGTTGCTGCTCTCGTCGGCCTGCTCCTCGCCCTGCGGCTTCATGATGTGGCCCAAGATGAGGGCCAGCAGGTTGGCCTGCTCCTCCGGGAGGGGCGCCGCTTCCCCGGAGGCGGGCGACAGCTCTGGCGGCTCGGCGGCCGGCGCCCCGCCCTGTTGGTGGTGGTCGGAGACCTCGCTGAGCGCCGACAGCGACTGGCTGAGCGTCTCTGCGTTGGACAGGTTAAGGAGCTGCGACACCTGCGGGATGGAGAGCTCCGTCTGGCCTTGGAGGAGGTTGAGCAGCAGGGCCATTTCCGTCTGGTTCAGCTGCTCAGCAGCCGCTCCCAACACTGGACGTACAACATCAGGAGAAGCGCAATGAAATCACGGGGAACGAAATGCGTAACATCATTTTCATCCAGAACTAGGACAGCAAAAAAAATAATCAAATCAGCAGATGACAGCAGTTCAACACGAAAGTGGGTGGACATATCTTTCAGAACACGCTGGTAGATATCTCAAGGGACCCACATCTGAAATTGAATGCAAAGTAAGAGAGCTTGGTTGAAGAAGCCATTTTGGGTGCATTTTTTCTTTGGCGAACTCCTCCATGATAATTTCAATAAATCCCCGGGGGCTTCAGCTGCCCCCTGCTCCGGTGTGTTCCCCTAACAAGTGTGTGTATGTGTTCGTTGTGATGGGTAAAATGCACAGAAACAATTTTGCGCATGCATGCGTGTTCATGACAAAAAGGTGATTCTTCTTCAATCCAAGCAGATGGGCGGTTTTGTGTATCCTGCTGAAAATGCATTTATTTTAAGTTAGCATTTCATGACCGCTACGGAGCCAAAGCACCTTTTAAAGGTCCACTGTCATGAAATGGATGATTTTTAGTATGTTATTCATGAAAAAACGTCGGCTTTTTATGGACCCATCCGTTTTTTTTTCCCCCACCACAAAACATGATCTTGACGTATAGTTTTTTGTAACTCCCGCTGTGAAAATCCTCTCGAGGGGTTTGTTTTCGACAAGAAAGAGGAAGTTACATACAGGGCAGTAGCGGACTCAAGCGTTCTCGTATGTTTATACCAGTTTTACCTGCTGGAAGGTATCTCGTTGTTCCTGCCTGTTAGCCAAAATGCCAGCTCGTTGCATTTCTGGATATTGCTCGAACACTCGGGAGGATGGATTCATTCTCGTACTTTTCAAAAAGACCTGGTTCATCGCGAAAAATGGATTGCACAGGTGCAAAGGACGAGAGTTTCGTGGGTTCCAAATGACAGATAGGTGTATACAGCTACTAAAAAAAAAAAAAAAAAAAACAATAGTTGGGGGGGAGGACGTAAGCTTCTCAGAACGTAACAAAACATCCGCGTCTGTAAGTCAGAGGTGCTAAATGTGTCGATGTGCCCGTCGGCGCCATGTCCGCTGATCACTGCTTTGGGCGGGCTGGCTCATACATACTGTCCGGGAGTCTGTTGTTAGTTAGAAGCGATCCGCATATCATCTAAACATGGCTCGAAACAATAGGGTAATATCGCCCCGGACACTTCACTCGATCGTGAGACGTTCTCTTCTTCGAAAAGAGCTTCCGTGTCTGAAGGGGGCGTGTCATTATCTATTTTAGAATGTTAAAAGGGATGACACTTGGGCTTTAAATAAGAATAAAATGGTCATGCCTGTCACTCTATGTTGCTGGCATATTATTTATCTTCAATTTTTGCATCAATGAATCTAAATTAGATGTTCTGGCCCTGTATTAGTTCCATTGCATCAAAAAAAAATCTGGAAACATTTTGACATACAGCTTCTCAATTGAGTACTACATAGTTGACATTCTTTCCCAATTTTCCGAAATTCTTTTCAAAAATGTACTTTGAAAAAAAATTATCCCTGAATTCACTTGAAGGGGTCTTCCAAACATTTTCTGTTTGCTGAATATTTGACAAAGCAGTAGTGTGACCCTGGACCACATAATTTCATATAGTAAATATTTACCTGACAAATCATTGTCCGGGACTGTAGCCGACGGTGGCTTTACTGGCGGAGGGGGAGGAGGCAGCGCCGGCGGGGGAGGCAACGCTCCAGCTGGGCTTGTTGGCGGACGACTGTTCTCGCCACTGAAAGAGCCCGATATGTCCTTCCGGGGCGCTTTAGGCACGTCTTCGAGCTGCCCGCTCTGACGTGCGCGCCGCCGCTTCTTACTCCACAGCTCATGGCAGTCTTGGTGATGAGGAAGACTGGACAGATGTGGCGGGGTGGGGGTGGGTACAGCACCGTTACGGCAGTGAAGAACTCAACTGAAATAGTTAACGGTTTTCAAGTTTACTGACTCTGGTGGCGGCATGTTGTTCGGGTCCACGTCGCACAGGAAGTCGCTGTTGAGCGCCCCCTCCGACGTACAGCGCCGCAGAGGGTCCAGGGTCAGCATTCTGTCCAGCAGGTCCAGGGCCGGGGTCGGCAAGCTGTAAAAGACGAGGCAGCGTCTTTTAGCGACGGAAAAGACGACAAATCGTGCTCGCGGCGACTTTGGACGAGGACGTACAAGGCAAACTCCTCCCGCAGTCGGCGTCGATACTGCTTCTTGGGTTTCATGGTGTTGAAGAGGGGCAGCTTGATAACGTCCGGCCAGACTGCAGGACAAGGGGAGCCGCACAGGCGACTGTGGGATACACACACACAAAAAAAAAAAACAGGTGTAGTTAGTTGCCAAACAAATACAAATGTGTTGGCCAAAAAGAAATTTGGTGGACTCTATGTAGGACTCAGCAGTGAGTAGTTACAGTGCTTATCTAATGTTTTATACCTCAAATATGTTTAGCTCTCAAAAGTACCAACTTTAAAATACAACAAATACAGTAGATCCAAGTTTTCGAAACCAAATAAGCGTTTTTTCCTAAAAAGTAGTTTACATTATTGCAAGCTTCTACCATTGGCCACAGTAGTGAAAAATTGAAAAAAATATATAAATATTGATCCAATGAAAATCTCAAATTAAAGTGCAACCTAATGTTTAAAAAAAAAAAAAAGCATTCTTAAAATGCAAATGTATTGAACTTCAAAGTTTAACACAATTGATTATTTTGTAATAATTATTTTGCATACCATTAGAGGAAAAGCTATCACACTTTGAAAATCACAAAATTACACATGGGCAAAAAACGTTTTTCTGTTCAGCCCATAGTGATCATCTGGGCTTGAATAAACCGAAAATGGCTGCTTTAATCAAAATGGCTGATTTCCAAAATCACCAAAATCAATTCCATTTGATAAAACTGTTTCCTAACTTTCAAGCTAAAGCCCCGTCTTGAATTTCAACGAGTCTTTTTCAACACCCTTAAAATTATGCGCATTTATTGAAGGGTGGAAAAGAAACTGCGAGTTTTCAGGCATGTTGATGCCCCCCAATAAGTGATTAATTTGACACGAACAACAAAAAGAGGTATTCCCAGAGAGCCTTCTATTGCTTGGTTTATGGGAAGCTAAAATACAAAGAGGTGTACACTATGTTGTTGAGCATACTGTAAGTACAATAAGAGCGCTCCCTCCAGTAAATGCGAATCGATGTGGATAAGTAAGTGAGATGCGTACCTGCGGCGACGCTATCATCGCAGTGGATTATAGCATGTCTGTCCATCGCAGGAATACAAGAGTCAAAAGGTGATAATATAATCCTACCTTAGTGAACATTTGACACCCGGAAGTTGAATAAAAAAGCTATCAATTTCAACTGGCATTATATATTATTTGTATTTCCCTGAGATCTTCTTGTTGTTCGTGGAGGAACCGATGACGCACCTGATGAGCTCCAGCTGAAGGAGCTCCTGATTCGCTTGAAAGATGGGCTTCTTCGTGAACAGCTCTCCCAGAATGCACCTGAGCCACGACAGGCAGAGTTAAGCAAGTCAGAACTGAAAATAAACTTCACACAAAGCTGTCCTTGAGATTTTTTTTTTTTTTGTAGACTTTACACTCACCCACAACTCCACACGTCGATGGCCGGAGAGTACCTCTCCTCGCCCAGCAGCAGCTCAGGGGGGCGATACCACAGCGTGATGACTTTGTTCGTGTATGGTCGACTGAAAGCGTAGACAGTGTCAAAAAGAGCAACAGTGGCACCTAGTGGCGAGTTTATGCTAAAGCGGGCCCCTTCCAAGGTCATGAAGTTTATTACCTCTCTTCTGAATTATAAAGGCGAGCCAAGCCAAAATCAGCCAGTTTAATCTGACCTCTAAAAGAAACACACGAGCACACGAAAATACGTTGACAAAAATTCTTTTCCACACCAAAACAGCTCCTTGCGGGATCATTACCTGTTGTTGAGCAATATGTTGGAGCACTTGATGTCACGATGCAGGAAATTGTTCTTGTGGCAGTAGTCTAGGCCCTCCATCAGCTGTCGCATGAAGCTGCGGATGTGTTCGTGCGAGAACTGGACCAGGCCCGACTCCAGCAGGCCCATGAGGTCGTGGTCCATGTACTCGAAGACCAGGTAGAACGCGCCTTTAAAAATAGATAAAAGGTTACTAAGTAGTGGTTAGCACAACTGCTTCACAACTCTGTGGCTGCGGGTTAAAATTCAAGTTGCAGTTCTGTGAAGTTTACACGTTCTCCTCATGCATGCATCAGATTTCTCCAGCCACTTGGGCTTCTTTGCCCGTTCAAAATCCATGAATGTAGTTTGTTGAGGACTCAAAATTAGTGGTTCTAAACTGGTAAACCAGAACCCAAAAGTGGGTAATGGAATCGTTTGAATGAGCCCCGGATAGATCGAGTGAAAAAAAGTGATGTATTGCAATTTTGATTCCACCTCCCGGGGTTTACTTATTCTCTTAGTTTGAAACGCTAGTGCAGATTTTTTGTTTCATCCGGTGTGACATGACATAACTTGGGAATAGTGTGTTATTTTGGCTACTATGACAGGTAATACTACCAATGAGTCTCATTTGATGGTGGTTTATTTGTGTTTAACAATTTAGTAATTAAAGTTATGTAACATGGGCTAATTCCAGTGAAGAAAATAGGTATTTGAACACCGTACTATATATTGCAAGTTCTCCCACTTAGAAATCATGGACGGGTCTGAAATTTTCATCTTAGGTGCATGTCCACTATGAGAGAGATAATGTAAAAAGAAAATTCGAGGAATCACAATGTATGATTTTTGTGTGTGGTACAACTGCAAACCTGGTGAACAACTACAGGAACCATTTGACCTCTAATCGCAAACAAAGGCTACTGTACCAAATATTAACATTGGTTTTCTCAGGTGTTCAAATACTTATTTGCAGCTGTATCACACAAATAAATCATTAAAAAAAAAAAAAAAAAAAAAAAAATCATACAGATGAAAATTTCAGACCCCTCCAAGATTTCTAAGTGGGAGAACTTGCACGATAGCAGGGTGTTCAAATACTTATTTTCTTAACTGTATAGTGTACAGTCTAAATGCATGGTGTTGGTGCTTCCTGATTGTTTCAGTTTATTTTTTCCAATTACGCAAACATTATATATAATTGATGTCACTTGAACAATGCAGTGTAAATGAAGCTTAATGTTAAGCACATAATGCAAGTTTCTGCCCCCCGACCTTTTTCAGCTAAACAGCTATTCAGTCTTGTTCACTAACTCATTCACTGATCCTGACCTTTGGATACCAAAACACTCAGGAAACTGATCTTATCTTTGACAGCAAGGGCAAGTGACACAGCAGTTTTGTAGCTGGTTACCTTTGTCCTTTTTAAAGTCAAGTGCATCCTGCTTGTCGGTGACAATCTCTTTCATGTTGACGACGCTGCAGTGTTTGAGCTGTCGCAGGATCTTGATCTCCCTGATGGCTGTGATGGGGAACCCTTCTTTCTCATTGTCTAAGCGTACTTTCTTCAGGGCCACCAGCTCACCTGGCGACAACCAGATGACGATCACGATTCAGTGTGTTCTGTTTTGAGCGTGTGCAGGATGACGATCATACCTGTGTCTTTGTCCTTTGCTTTGTATACTTGGCCGTAGGTGCCCTCTCCGATGATTCCAATGATGTCAAACTTATCGACGCATCGTTTGCCCCAGTCACTCTTGGTGTGTTTACGCTCGCCGTAGCGAGGGCAACAAATCCTACATGTATGAAAAAAAAAAAATTGGTTTGAGAAAATCCTTGTTGACCAGTCTACCATGGAATAGAATTTAAATTCAGTGCTAATAGAATCTAATATACATCACAATTTGCTTTAAAAATTGCACTCAACATGCAATTTGAAACATCACGTAAAACTTCAGCAAAACTACCAAGCCCTCAGCTCAGTCGGAGCCGAAAAGTGCTTTGCGTTTTCTTTGGCTTTCTAAATTTTTGGGGGAAGTGTGCCAGTGAGTTATAAAGGAAAGTTTGATGACAACTACTGAACAGGAAAAAGAACATGTTGCGGTGGGATACTCGCGTCCTGGCTGCTCATTATAATATGGAAAGAAATTTAAGTAGTGGAACACAAAAATTTTAACCATCCACAGATCAAACAATTTAACAAACATACAAAAAAGATTCTCTAAAACTGAGATTGTCACAAGTAACATCACGCGAAGCTTCGACTCAGTAACTGAAGGTCTTTGCTTTTGTGACACCACCACAGAGGGCACCAGTGACAGCCAAGAAAGAAATTAACTTCATATGAGGATATGTGAATATATACAGAAAAAAATATAAATCAAACTGACTTTGGTCTCTTTTTAAGGGCTGGTAGGGGGAGCGACAATCCCTGATGGGCGGCCAACTGGAGGGGTGAGGTGTCACCCCCGGGCAAGGTGGGCGGTAGCGGGAGGTCGATGATTGACGGCCGGCTCCGGGTTTCCTTCTCCCTCCTAGTAGATCCTCGTTGAGGATAATTGGACCTCTTTGGGCTGTGAAAGCAAACAGAAAAGCACCATTTTGACCTGGTGTAAGAAGAACTTGCAGCCATACACAGTGAAACAACAACATAATTCATATTACTGACAAGCCTTAAAGTCTACGGCAAGGTTTCCGCATCATTTTTAGCTAAAAACAAAATGTCGATTAGATCAGTATATTAATCTTTATGGAGCCAAGGCACATAACTTAGGTTTGAAAAATCTCACGAGACAAAATTTTCAAGTCAATTATACGCTTTATGCCATCTAATAGAAGAGCATTTTGTTCTGTCGCTTTATATGCCGCTGCGCTACATAGATAAGCAACGAAATTATTGCTGTAAATAAATTTCATTATGAACAATTATGTGAAATTTGATTATTTCCCACGGCACACCAGAAGAGCTCTCACAGCACACTAATGTGGCATGGCACACTGGTTGGAAATCAAGTTACATTTCTCATACAGTATTTTAATTGGCATTAAAATGAATGCATCAATGCCGTCAGTTCAACGCTTACAATCATGCTACCCTGAGAGCGGTCGATCTCGTCAGATCTCAGAAGCTAAGCGGGTTCGGCCCTGGTTAGTACTTGGATCGGAGACCGCCTGGGAATACCAGGTGCTGTAAGCCTCTCTCCCCGGTGTGACGGTCTGAGTGGTCCCGAAGCTGAAAAGTCTTCTTGTGATTAATACGCGTGCCGCGTAGATTTTGCAAACTTCCGACCAGTTTGAAACACCCCCATTGATGCTTCAACACGTGCAGAGTGTTCACGTTCGCTATGGACGTCTCAGAAAGACGAACACAGCGAACGTACATACAGTATATGTGGATATCTTTTTAATCGACTTTTGGTTTAAGGTTAGTGTTAGGTTATAACGTATGTTAGCTCCCTCTATGGAAAGGAAGGGGAACTATGAGACCGGGACATTTCCCAGTAAGCGTCTGCTACGTACCCAGAGTTCCCGTGTTAGCAACGCATGTGCATTAATCACAAGGAGACTTTTCAGCACAGGGGAGCGCTCAGACCTTCACACCGGCTAAATGCAGAGCGATTGCGTCAGGAAGGGCATCCGGCGTAAAACTGTGCCAAACAACTATGCGTTCATCTCAGATGACACGCTGTGGCGACCCCTAACAGGACAAGCCGAATGGAAAAGCCAACGACGCTGATTGGAAATCACTGGATTAGATGACCTCAGGTGCCAGCATTTGTTAACGCCAACAACCTTAATCTGACAAAACTAATTCACTATAAACTGATGTTCCCTGTCCATCAGACTAAAATATATTTTTTAGCTCACTGAACTGTCATTAAAGAGCACAACAGCTGTGTTTTTTTTTATTTTTTCGTTTTAAACGAACCATTAAGCTAATACAGAAGTTGTGTGCATGTTGGATGAATAACAGACTATCAATTGGAAAAGCCAGTTTGGATCTTGACCAAATGTTTGGTATACTCTGGACTACGGTAATAAGTAGCCCACGGCATTGTCATCAATGGTTGCATTAGCCTGGAAGTGTGGTGAATATTTTTACAATATCATTATCATCATCCTGCCTCTATGTTTGCAATAATAACAATCAAGTTGATTCATGTCTGTTGTGGGTGCTCCTCACCTGTCCTGAGAGTACCCCAGCAACATGGGGGGCAAAGGCAGAGGAGGCAGAGTGGATGTCTTGTGGAGAGGCGTCTGTCGGGCAGGACTCCGCGCATGGACAGCAGCGGGCGATTTGGCCACGGTCGAGAGCAAGGGAGCCGCAACGTTGGGGATGGCCTGCTGGGGCTGGGGCGGTGGCGGCGGCGGTGGCGCTGAGGAAGTTGGTCCGGGGGGCTCTGGGGGTGATGGTTCAGGGGGAGCAGCTGGTAAGAAGGTGGCCGAGGCGGAGGGTAACGGGTCAGCAACTGGTTCTTCCAGGGTGGGTGTTTCCTGGGGTGACTGCAGTGAAGGTGGAGGCTGAGATTCTGTTTCTCCAGAGTCTTTTTCTTGTTGCGGCTCCTCCACTTTAGGCCGTGAAGAAGAGGAAGACGAGGATGAGGAAGAGGGGGCCGCGGGTTTCTGTACGGCGGGGGAGGCGGCCCCGCTACCGCAGGCGCGGGCGGCCGCCTCGGCGGCCTGGCGCTCCTTCTTCCTGCGGCTGAGCTCGGCGCCCAGGCTCGAGTTGAGCGGCAGGCGAGCGGCGGGAGGTGAGCGGCTGGCGGGCCGGCCGCTGTAGGAACCGACACCTGACGGCCCGGCAGAGGGACCGTGCCGCTTGCCGCGGGAACGGGATGAGGAGCGATGAGAGGACGACGGGTAGAGCAGCGGCGATCGACTCCTGGAGCGGCCGGAGCGTCTAAATGGAATGTTTAAGATTAAATATGAAATGAAGTAAGCACTTTCATAACAACTATGGTTCAACTCATCCTATATATTTGCATATTTATTTACAGACGTTTCAATTGGACTGGTTAACATTTGGGGGGAATGTGTCACCTACCACAGCTTGGTAGAGGAATAATATGCAAACGCGCTTACAAAAAGCGGTTACGAAAGGAGGCAAAATTTTCATTCCAGAAATTGGTCCCTTGACATACAGCTAATTCATTCTGGGACCACAATCCTATCTCAAAACATATTCGTCAAATAATCTATTTCTGCCCCCCCCCCCCCCCCCCCCAAAAAAAAAAATTGCATTTTGTATTAAAGTAGGCGTGTATTCCAATATAGGTTTTACACTGTTTTATATTTGGCAGACAACCACAATTAATTTTTGGCTGCCATAAACAGTTTATCTTTGATGTGCTCCGTTTGTGTGTTTCAACTCATAACCCATTCAGATTTCTTTTCTTACATTTAAAATACAGTCCCTCAAATGGCTGAATTGTCAAAAGTATCATTTCATTTTAAGAATCGACGATGTGTTGCCAACAACACCAACATTTTTGATCCAGTTCTTCTGCTCCGGCGTACAACAGCATCTCGACACAGCACTGTTTTGTTTGTATTTGTGAATATTTTCGCTTGGAACCGCCACTACGTGTTGGGAAAAGCATCTCGAGTCTTCAGATTTTAGGATTACACAACAAAGACTATTACCGGGAGCAAACCAAAAACTGCAACATCAGACATGGCGAGTTAACCCCTGCACTAACGCGTAACCTGATTTTTTTTTTTACTCACAATTACACTTATGGAATGTTTCGAAATTAAATGACCAAAACTACAACAATTACAAAAATGATTTTCAAAGAAATGTTTTATATCCAAAGCTCACTTTCTTTTTTTTAAACCCTTCATGTATGCTGGTGTGAGGTTAAAGTTATGCTGCTGATATGCTAATTCAAGTAAAGCACTTGCGAAAAAAAAACAAAAACGAATACATCAAATTTGTTAACTGTACTTTATAAAAGAAATTACCTGTTTAGACAGCCAATGCTTTTTGCAGGCAAACATTCACAGTAAAAATACTTTCCCAGATATAACAAGTCACTGTCAATCTTTAGTATATACAAGGCTAAGGTATGCCAATTAATGTCAGACGAGCCACATCCTGCATTTTTTAACTTCTTTGTTTCAATGTATAAATGTATTTATTGAAAGGATTGTTTTTCATTTACCGTAATCTATAAGCTCCGACTTTTTTTCCCCCACACGCTTTCAACCTGGCGTCTTATGCGGTGATGCAGCTAATTTGTGCATTTTTTCAAACGAGCGGAAAAGCTAAGAGTGAGACCGCTGGAATATAAGTGCAAAGGAAGTTACTTTCACCTGTATGTTTTTTTTTTTTTTTTTACCGGCCCCGTTAGCATTGCGCTAGCACTTTGCTAGCGTGTTGCTGCTGTATTAGTGCCGTGTCTCTGATTTTTACCGGTATGGTTTTTTTTAACTGACTCTGTTAGTGCTGTGCTAGCGTTAGCACCGCACTACCGTGTTGCTGCTCTGTTACTGTCTTGTCTCAGTGATTTCGGTATATCTCCCCTGTTAGTGTTGTGTTACCGTATTGCTCCTGAGTAGCTGCGGCGGCTGTTTTTTTTTTTTTTTTTTTTTAACTAGCCCTGTTCGTGCTACCGTGTTGTTGCTAAATTAAGCTAAGGTATTAAAACTTTGAAAACTCTGTACCGTCTTTCTTTGTAAATATCTTGTGTTTCAATGTGGGTATCAATGTGGGCACTTGCGGCTTTTACACAGGTGCGAGTTATGTATGTACCAAATGGTATTTCCTTTACAAATGTACTGGGTGAGGCTTATAATCAGGTGCGCTCTGTAGGCCGGAAATTAACCCAGAAAATATTATTTATTGTAAAATATTTTGTAAATGTTTAACTTTAACACCCACCCCACCATCTCAAAACACCAGCCAGCTGCCAGATACCTACCACCATAAGTAGATTCCAGTCCAGGGAGGAACAATGTTTTATAAAGCATAATCAAACAAAAAAGTCACACACACTAGTGCATTGGTGTGCTGTGCCTATAAACGTGCCGTCTCTCTCCCCCACATTCGCCCTACACAACCCTTGACTCTCTTGTGCTCCTTGACTAAGAAAGCTTGGCGTCCGTGTCTTTTCCTACCAGTTATGTTTCTTAAACTTTTATTTTACGTATTTTACTTATAAAAAGGAAATCTTCAAATCAACAATACAATATGGCATACAAACACTGGCATCCCTACATCACCTGCAGTTCTTCATAAAAAATGTAAAGCTTTTGTGTAAACGTCCACATTCCATTTGCGTGAATGGCTTAGGTCTTCTGCAGTAGAATGTTACCATACCTCCATAACTTCTCCAGTGTAAAGAATATCTTAACAGCTTAAAATTGTTTTAAATCACCCCTGCTAGGTGTAATGTTTACCCATAACTGGTGGTTTTCATTGTATGCAAGATGGAGGCTACGTGGTTGCTTCACATGTGTACTTTATTTTATGTTTAGTTTGCCATTCTCCAACTGGTAGAACCAATCAACAGCTTGAAGCCTCTTTTTTTAAAGAATATTCATTAGTTACATCCGCGACTCTTCAGATTTTAGAATTACACAGAAAGAAGATGAGAAAATATTTTTCTAAATTCAAAGTAAATATGAGTATATTAATTTAATGCTCTCTTAGAATGAATCTTTGCAAGCAGCGCTAGCTTGTCTGTAATTGGTGAAATTAATACAATACACTCACTTACCAAGGTAGCTAACTCCCTAAGTAGCCTGGCTAACAGTTTCCACGCTGGCATGACAAAAGCAGAGAAAAAAACGCAAAACCTATTTCTCACAAATATTTGTACTCTTTTCCGACTTTTGGATCTTACGTAGAAACAATCTAATTTTCCTTTTGCATTCAAATGCACCTCCAGTGGGGCAAAATAAAAAAAATATTTAGTCAGCCACCAACTGTGCACTTCAAAAGATGAGAGACCTCACTTATGAGAGACAAAATTTGGGTGGAAAATAAGTATTTGGTCACCTACAAAAAAGCAACAGTTCTGGCTCTCACAGACCAGTAATTTCTTCTTTAAGAACCTCGTCTGTCTTCCACTTAACTGTTTTAATGGGACCTGTTTGAACTTGTAATGAGTAAAAAAAAAAGACACCAGTTCACAACCTTAGTCACCCTCTAAACTTGACTATGGCCAAAACCAAAAAGCTGTCAAAGAACAACAGAAACAAAATCCACCGTGGGAGCAATTATTATAAAATGGAAGACATACAAGACCACTTGATAATCTTCCTCGGTGTGGGGGTCAACGCAAGATCCCACCTCGTGGGGTCAAAATGATCCCAAGAACAGTGAGCAAAATCCCAGTACCACATGGGGGGAGCTAGTGAATGATATGAAGAGCTGGAGCCAAAGAAATAAAGGCTATCACTAGTAACTCACTACAATAACAGGGACACAAATCCTGCAGTTCCAGATGTGTACTTCAGCTTCAGCTGGTACATCTCCAGGCTTGTCTGAAGTTAGCGAGAGAGCATTTGGAATGATTCAGAAGAGGACTTGGAAAATGTTCTACTTTGAGAGGAAACCAAGAAAGAATGTCGAGCTGCATCCAAAGAACACCAAACCTACTGTGAAATGGTAGATACTTTGGGGTAGTTGCCTGTAAAAGCACCAGGACAAATGATTTGTGTAAAGGAAAGAATGAATGTAGCTAAGTATCATGAAATATTGAGAGAAACCCTTCCAACAGCAAAGGCATTGAAGATGAAACCCGCCTGGGTCTGCGCAGGGAAGAAAGAAGTGGCTTCGTAAGACCCATTTCAAGGTCTGGGAGTGGCCTAGCCAGTGTCCAGATCTTAACCCCAAAAACGTTCTTAAACTGAGGTAATGTTTCCCATTGATATTAATGTAAAGACAATTAATCCGTTCCAGCTACTTTTTTTTTTTTTAATCAGTGGGTGGTTAAAAATAAAATACAATCTTGAAATGAGTGAAAAGACCCTATTGTAAAGAAATAAAAAAATGATAGTATTGCTCATTAATTGCAAGTAAGGAAAGGGGAAGAAGACTATCGCTCTTTATTGAATAAGAGGCTTCTTCAACAGGGAAACTTTGATTCAGGTGGATTTTGTCTTTTCTTCATTTTCTAATACACTTGCAGATATCAGCACAACAAAATGATTCCGGGAAAGTTGTCTTTTTCTGTTCAAGATAAAAAAAGTATCAGAAAGTGGATCCTCACTGCCTTTTGAAAAAGGAATTGCTCTGCTGGTCAACTTCCTATATGACTTTGAAATCATTTTAGCATTTTTGATAGCCATTTATTATGTGCCGCAATGACGGCATTAGTTTTGACGATGAAACAGCAACCCTCATGAATATTGACCAAGACGTTTGCAGGCTACGACTTAATTCAAACGTCCTTGAATTGCCTTCTACAAGAAAGTCACCCCTGCCAAGATAGCCGCCACGTCGGCATGTTGGTTCGTCAGCCTGCTACAGCATGCATGTGTAGCCAACGCTCACAAGTATCTATCAGGACAGCTATTTTGACGTGATTATGCCAACATTAACAGTTAATTGTTTTAATTTAAGTGATGCTACAAGTCAGTAAAATACTATTTTTTGACAAAAATAATTACTGGACGTTTTTTATTTTTTTTTTTAAAGTCAAACATGAACACAATTAGATTTATGACCGGATGATCGAGGATCTGGAGGGGGAATTTCCACCCAGAACAAATTTCCACCTTACACCAGCTGGCGACCAGTTTAGGTTGTTCTGCAACTCTTCCCCAAGATCAGCTAGGGAAGGGCGGAGCTCACGTGCGACCCGAATGAGCAAAAGCGTGAATAGAAAAACGATTGGAATCACTGGCTGAAGAAAACAATATATGCAATAACTGGAGATATACTCACCGAGCCACAGGACTGGGGCTGGTACTGGACGAGCGTCGCACAGCGTAAGGGCTGATGGAACGTCTCCTAGAGTAGGGACTACTGTCCCGCTCGAAGCTGGACGACCTGTGCCTGCTGCCGTAAGGGCTGTCCGACCTCTGCCTGCTGCGCCGGCTCATATCCCCATAGGGACTCATAGATTGCTGTGATGCCTTGCGTCTGGAGTAGCCATCATCCATCATTTGGCCCCCCATTGGACTCTCCCCCCTCCTAGGACTAGGCGACAGGGCGGCGCTGGGAGCTTTCCTGCGAGGGCTACCTCGACTCGACTTGCCTTTGGGGCTGGACTTGTTGCTCTTGGAGGACTTGCGGCGGCTCCGGTCTCCACGGACTCTTTGGGAGTCACTGTGGGTCCCTTCTATCCGGGCCTCCCTCCTCTGTTGCTTGTCTTTGCGGGACTTGCCCGAGCGGCCGCTCTCTTTGCTGCGGGATGAAGACGTCGAGGATGTGGCGCTACCTACGCTAACCATTGGGTGCATTGGGGAGAACATGGGATCTAGTCTCTTTAAGTCAACCTCCTGCTGGATGTGACGTTTGGACGGTCCAGAGGATGCCGATTTCTCCTTGCTGACACCGGAGATGCCTTTGCCACGGTCCTTGTTGCTCTTTTTCTTGCTGCCACGTTCTCCGTTACCGGGATCTCGAACTTTGTTGGGGTCCTTGGACTTTTTCCGAGAATGTCTGTGGCCCTTGCTCTCGCGGATGGGCTCTTCCACGATGCAGTCAGGCAAGGGCTCGAGTCGCTCCATGACCACCACCCTGTCGGGCATTCTGGTGGTCGGTGGGTCCGAGAAGGTATCAGAATCCGAGCTGATATCGTCATACTCTACCAGAGGCTTCATCAGGTGGACGCTAGGAGGCACCGTGCGGCCCAGGGATATATATTCGGGATTCATCGGTTGTGCCCCGGGCGATTCCCGAACTTTGGCCGATTTATGTCGTTTACGCTTGGAAGAGGCCATTAGAGATTTGAAGTGCAACTTGCCGTCTTTGCTGGTCATGTCTCCCGCAGCTGTGTGGAGGGCGGCGTGGGCCAGGCCGCCGATGCTCGACTCCGGCTTCCTCTTGGTCCCATGGTGTCGGTCCGACCCAGGCATCCCTCAAGCCGGCCTTGGTACCACCTCTCCAGCGCCTGGACCTTGGCGGTCCAAGCAACTCATTAACCGTCGATTCAAGTACAAATACTCAAGTGTTCCTAAGCAAACAAGAACAAACAGAAATCAACACACTAGGCCGCGAGCGTCCCGTCCGCCTCCTCAAGGCCGACTCATTCCACTCGTAGTGTTGTCCAAACTGGTCAATAACGGGAAATATCCCACCGTTGTCGTCCGGGGAAGCACAATATTCACTTTCAGCAAGTTGGTCAACAAAGTTTTCCTACCGAACGTTGGAGCATTGCGCCGTTGTCGTCTCGCCGTCTCAACTTAGCTAGCACCGCTAGCTAACGCTTGCTCAAGCTAGCGAGTTGAGCCGTGGAAAAAAGGGAGAAAAAAAAGTCTCCTTTGTCAAAGCTGTCCTTGTCCGGTGCCAAGTTAGGGAAAAGGTGATTTTATTCCACAGAATTACGGTTTTAGCGTTCACAAGCGAGCAAATGCCTTCACTTAAAAAGACGCTCGTCTCTCGAACAAAATGAAAACTTGACCCGGTTGGTGCTGTTTACATGTTCCCTTTAATGTAAGCTTTATCCCTTTCTAAATTCAATATTTATACGAAATCATAGGTTTTTCGTGTGCAGTAGATGTTCCAGTTCACTATCAATGGCTCTGGAAATCAACCAGGCCTATATTTAGGGCGATGCTAATGGATTTAATAACATCCACAGCCCTAGCAGCAGGAGACTACAAACGCCATTGTGGCTCCTGTGACTAGCAACTTCTTCGCACAAGGGATTGGACCGGAACTCGACAGGGTGTCAATCAAGGGCGTATCCCAGCGACAGCCAATCATTTCTAACGATCCACCCATTTTTCAGAACGAGTGAACGTTTTAAGAAATACATTTTTCGATGTGGAATCGAAAATATAAAATGACTCGCAGAAACATGTGGAATTAAAAAAAGCGAATGTGTTGTTTAGGTATATTTTCATTGAAAAATCGCAATCTAATATCTCCGATATAGCTCACCTGTACGTCAACATAAAATTATGGAATAATCTACTTAGCAATTAAAAAAAAGACACTGTTATTTCGATAGGTGTTAGTAAATAATAAAAAAAACTAATTACAAAATACTCTACTAATACTGTTTAATTGTGTGTGGGGGTGGATTGAAAAGCATATTTTATCGTAGATTCGTGACAAACCGGAAGCTGTCACGGTGAGGCGTGGTCGACAAAAAAATCAAGGAAGTGACGTCTCCAACGGTAACTCTAAAAAGTTTTAATGAACGTTAGAGGGGAAATAAGTAGTTAGGATCAAATAACCAAACATGCAACTGTTGAAACAAAAATATTATTCTTAACTTAAGTACGAGATCACGTCGTCGCTTAGCGATGAAAACGAACTGAATGCTGATTGGGTACGATATGACAATGGGGCGTGTTTGAGGAGAAACAAGGAGGTGACAGTTTTGCAGCAACATTTTTTTTATTACACAATTTAAAAGATACATCGTACGTTCAAATGAAATAACATTTTACAAAATGAAAATGACTTAAAGAACAGCATTTCAATAATAACAAAAGAAAACTGCTTTAAATGCGTGATCATTAAGAAATAAGGTATCGAATACTGGAATCATATATGCATGTGCTTTTAGGAAGTGGGGAATGCATAGATCATTCTAAGTTAGTAGAAAAATTCCCAGAGGCCTCCAGTTAAGGTACACTGGGTTTGTTTGGATTAAATCTTATATTACATATATTTATTCTTATGTGAAAAAATCTCAAGAGTTTGACACTAATTTCTTTAAGCAAAGCAGAGCAAATATTTATATCCAGCGCATTTCATACACAAGGTAACTCAATATGTTTTACATGACTAAAAACATTTGAATCCAAAGAAATAAAAAATTAAAACAGGGGGAAAACAATAACAAATAAAAATGACAACAAAAAATACAGTATGTAGCCTGTTGATCTCAGATAGACCAGTAGCAGAACTTTAAAATGTATTCTAAAGATAACTGTAAGCCAGTGTAAAGACTTTACAATTGGAGGTATATGCTCTGATCCCCCACAGCCCTTATGAGGATAAGCAGCAAAGAAAATGGATGGATGGATGGATGGATGGATGGATGGATGGTCTGATCTCTTGATCTCTTTGTTCTGGTCAGAACCCGAGCTGCAGCATTTTGAATGACCTGAAGCCATTCATGCTCTTTTTGGGGGGTCCAGTCAGAAGACCATTACAGTAGTCAAGCCTGCTTGAGATGAAAGCATGGATGAGCTATACCTGGTCTACTTGACACATACCGCCTTTAAAAGAGGACCTACAGTTCTTAACGCTGACATTTTTGTTCTGATTTTTGGTGAATTTTCTCTTAAGGGTGTTGGAAAGCAGATTTCAGTAAAGTTAGTCATTATTCATTTGTTATTGCATTTTTGGGGGCCTAAAAACATACATTGGATGGAAATAAAGTTGTTAGAATCAACAAAAATGGAGGCAATGTCTATTGCAGAGAAAAGTAACAATATGTATTGTTTGTTACGTATGCATTGGCCCTAATTTCACCTTTATTGGACGTGAGTATATGCATGAAGTGAACGTGAACTTCTGACTTGGTGAAAGATAAACATTGCCATGTTTTCATGAATTGTAGGTATAAGCTGCAATTGGGTGGCGACCAGCTCAGGGTATGAACCGGCTCTCGCCTGGAGTAAGGGTGGATAGGCACCATATGCAGCACGCCCCGGATGAAAAATGAATGTATGAATGTAGGTATGCGTATATATGTTTAGACGAGCTCTACTTTTCCAGGACATGTGACATGTTTGAGGGAGTAATTTTGGAATCTCAATCAAAAACAAGATAAAAACAGAAATTGTCAATAAAAAAGGTTGAGGTGTTGTGTTGTATATTTTTTTTATTCAAGAAAGCAATGATATATAATAATGATATTATATCGTAACGTTTGTCACCACAATAGAACTAATGTGTCTCGATAACCTCATAAATGTAGGGCAGTAAAATATTACCTGGTTTAAAGAATAAAAAAAAGATTCGTAATTCAATACGTATGTCCGTGATTGATGAGAGGAGCTAAATATTTTTGATAGTGGAAAATATTTTTGATCCTGGAAAAAAATGCAAAGGAGCGAATGGTGTCATTTGACAAGCCAGATCTTGATTGGCTCTTCTGTCAGGATGGGGCGTGGTTTAATGCAAACCAGGAAGTAGCAGCTCCCAGTACAATAACAAAAGTTCCAAAGAACGCTTACTGGGAAATAAACTTGTGAGAATCAAGTGAGCAAGCACGGATAAGACTTGTGTGTCCGTGCAAATAAAAAAAATGACATTTTAAAATGTCTGTCATGGTGGCAAAAAGATAATTTGACCCTCGTTTTAAATGGATGAGTCGTGCGCATAAAATGAACGCCTCCATCTCCTGTGATGTAAAGTAAACAATGGCATGATTGTGTGACTAGTATCTACATTACATGTGGACGTCCACTTTAAATTATCTGTTTGCATTTATGCGTGATCTATCGGGCCATTGTGTGCGCGGATGGGAGGGAGAGAGCGAGGAAGGGAGAGGGAGGGCGAAGCAAAGCCAATAAGGGCCTATTGGCTGGCTACTGCTCGGTACACACAGTACGATTATTTTTATTTATGGCAAGCGAGGAGCTGGCGTTTGCGTCGTAGGTCCAATCCGTGGCGTCCAAACCCGGGGAGGACGGTAGCATGATAGCCGTGGATGGGAATCGGCAGGAAGAGCGTCCCCGTCTGCTGCATTCCAACTGCGCCCGCGCCCGAAGCCACCGCCGAGTAGGCAAGCGGTGGCGTCCAACATGGGGAAAGAGGTAAACGGCGTCTCGCGGAGCCGCTTTGAGGTGAGTTCACCTGCCCCCCCCCCCCAACCACCACAGCCTCCCGAAACCTTTAACACGCAGTTTAAACACGTCACGGGGCCTCGCTTTAGCCACCATTATCGCATTCACGGACCAAAATAATACTATGAACAGCGGCGGCGTTGACGCGGCTCGAGCACCGTCCGGGATTAGCTGAGTTGCTTTTTTTGTGCTAACAACAACATCAACAACAACAAGGCCCCGGCTGACATGTCATCTCGACAAGGAGGACGCAAAGCGGTAGAAATGTCGGCTTATGTTGTTATCGTCGCGTGGTGCGTTAAAGGTCCCTAGATGTTTTGTCATGCGCCATCAAAACAAACACAGCCGAGCTACAGGATGTAAAGCGAAGGCGGTCTGTAAAAAATCAAAGTACATAGCTAGGTAGCCGGTTTTAGCCCCAAATTTAACTCCCGTCTTTGCGTGTGTGGGTAATACTGTTCTTTTTGCGAGCGCTGTTTTGTTGTGTTGTCATGTTTTGTCGCTAGCTACAGATTGACAGCCGACCACAGGCCCCGAACCTTATTCACAATGGCACCACAGAACCCACCTACTGTTCGAGTTGACATCAGTTGAGGGCTTGGGCTTGTCGAATAACGTTAACTTCAGTCTGTACTTGCGCTAGAGAAACGTTTGTTGTGTATTTCGGGGGCGAAGATGTGTTCAGCGGAAACTCTGCGACATCGGCCGCTTATTGTTGCATTTTAATCCCCAAGTGAGCATGTAAATTTGTCAATGTTTGTATTCAACGTATTTATTTATTCATTTCGACGGTGCAACAGCTAAAGATTCAGGCCGTTCCATCCTCCTGCCAAGTCAAACAGCTGCAGTCGAGTTATCTGCAGACAGGAGGCTAAAACAGGAACTGGCCCTTGTTGCCTTCAAAGTAAAGGGGTGTTTGTGTATTTTTCGGGGAAGTGGATTTCCGGTTTGTGCTGTTTTTCTTATTTCCTCCACTAGAACAGTGTTTCACAACATTTGGGACATTTTTCACAGGAGAAAAATCTCAGCCCACCACAAAATAAAGAACTGTATCATATACTGGACGAGATGAACTTGCTTCAATTTACTGATAAAATTAGACCTTTGCCTATTTAAATAAACAAAGTTCTTTCAGGAATGCACTCGAGTTGTAAAGTTATGTAGCAGCTGTACAAATCGTGCGACTTTTGCAGGGTCAAAGCGGTGGCATGCGAGGAGTATAATAGAACAATAAAATATGAACTGCTGTAATCCCCAGATTTTATTGCGGCATAGCGACTAAGCATCGTTATGAATAGTGAAAAATATAAGTAAAGGTAATTGACGCTCCACCTAAAAACGTTTATAGTTTCTTTTATTAGTAGTTTAAAGTGCCATAAATGTACAAAAAACTATGGTCGCAAAAGATGTAATTTCAAACTCACCTTGCAACATTAGTCTTGAAAGAAAATTACTCAAAGATGATTTGATATTAAATACTATAATTCCACAGACAAACATATTTGACCTTCCCAAAATACAAAGCTTGTTTCTCAGTCGAGATATATCATTTTAACATACTTCCTTGCTTTTTTTCGCATCTTGTGGCATTCGGTCATTTCAGTAACCCCCCCCAAAAAAAAAAAAAAAAAAAACGCTTCAATTGCTGGGGATACAGTTCATAGAGAATAATGCAAATATACGGATAATATATGAATTTGTTAATTGTGAACTGCAAACATTTGGGTGACTCCAATATTTTAACTTATGGATGGCAGTTGGGGTATAAAATTTTAACTTTGTACTTTCTGCCAACAACGGCAATGCACCAAAATATATTAATGTTGCAGTCCTTTGCACACCTCAGGCTCTGAATGGACCTTTCCGACTTAAGCTCCGCCCCCTTAGCTACAGTTGCCATGGCCCACAAGCTATACTGCTCACATCCAAAATGGCGACTGTTTTATTGAAAGGATCGGTGCTGGTCGGCGCTCAGGAGACAAAGATGACACTCAACAAAAGACCAACGTTCCCAAATGCTATTTAGCCTAATAACTGGCATATTTATTTCGACCAAATGCAAGTTCTCAAAACACAGTTGACATTGCGTGAAATCAATCATATGAGCCCCTTACCTATGCCGAGAAGGTGGAGAGCCAGTCACCCAGGTAGAGGTCCGCTTTGTCAACCAGCTGGGCGTCCGTACGAAACCCGCAGCAGACTCTACCTGTTTGTACTCTGCGTCTCTCTATTATACTTTTCAGTTGCGTGCGAGAGAAAGGACGGGTGGCCAACCCGTCCCACCTGGCGCCGCAACAATTGTAGCCAATTTACTATTGACACCTAAGTGTGTCCTTCAGGCTCTGAGAAACATAACAGTCAAGATATCCCACAACAATGTTCGTCTTGGGTATACATGTGAACAAGATAGTATGCGAAAAACAAGTGAGAGTGAAACGGTCAAGACGTGTTGACCAGAAAAACAAGTGAGTGAAAAACAGGTGAGTGAAAAACAACTTATATAACCATGGTTGCACAATACATTCGGGTATTCGACGGTTATGGGAAGCATCACTAATTAACACTCCTTTCAGCGACTGAAGAGAACAGGTTTGAAGTCGATTCTCTATCGCATATTCCAGATAATATTGCAGTGTCTTTTTTTTTTTTCAAATGCGTCAGACTTGTCCAAGAGAGTTCTACAGAGAGGTCTCAAGTATTTCACGCGAGAATATGTACACGGATTAAAGATTTTGGTCGGAGCAGGACGCAACGTCATAGTTACAGTGAAACGTTGATGCAAAAAAGTTTGATGCCTCACAAACTTCATATTGAAATCCAACAGGATAACATAGTGGAATTGTACTGCGCATGTAAAGCAGGGTGAATACTTTTTACTTGGAAAGATCACGAGTAATATCATTGCAGTCTTTTGAAGTGAGATAGGTTCGATTTTCTACACTCGGTCAGTCTCGTAGTCACCAGACGAAAAAGTTTGACTTGGCTCGTAATGGAACCCAGTGCTCTGTCTTAAAAGTCTGATGTGATACAAATCGGCAAATAGACATTTCTCTTGCATGACATCCCGCATTTACGTATCCCTAACCCGACTCTTCGGCAAAAAACATCACACACTTCATTCGGCAGGTCAGTGATACGATGTTTGTTGATATTGTCCACATTTAGTTGTACGTGCGGTCTTCCGCGAGCCTTAATCCATCGTAGACACTTCGTCAACTGTGTTTTAGGCGTTGGAAAATGAATCAAGCGAGCCCCTTGTAACTTAGCAGGATATCTTTCATCGGAATTGCACGTTCCCCAAGCGCATCTGAGGGCCATTTTCTTCGTAACGTTGACTTTTCCAAGCGCACGCTACTGACAACCAGCATTGCTTGTGGGACAACATGGCGGCAGGGGCGTGTCAAGCCAGGAGTTAAAACAATGCAGCTATCTTGATTAGCTATTATTGTACGAGTGATTGATGGGTCGAAAAGGTCCATTCACTTCACAGTCACAGTTCGTGGGGGGGAGGGGGGGGGTCTGCCGTTTGCCCAAAGTTAACTAGGATAGGCTCCAGTGCGCTGTGACCAGAACACTTTGTTTTTAAACATTTATTTAGGCGCAATTTGTAATTAACTCCAGTTCAGTAATATAATGAGGTATATTTAATGTTGGTCATGATGATGGCACTGAGAGAACTAAATATTTTTTTTAGTTGATACTAAATGTTCCAATAGGCGGCACGGTGGTTCAGCTGGTAAAAGCGTTGGCCTCACAGTTCTGAGGTCCCGGGTTCAATCCCGGACCCACCTGTATGGAGTTTACATGTTCTCCCCGTGCTTGCGCGGGTTTTCTCCGAGCACTTCGGTTTCCTCCCACATCCCAAAAACATCCAACATTATTTGGACACTCTAAATTGTGATTGTGGGTGCGGCTGTTTGTCTTGATGTGTCCTGCGATTGGCTGGCGACCAGTTCAGGGTGTACCCCGCCTCCTGCCCTTTGACAGCTGGGATAGGCTCCAGCACTCCCCGCGACCCTTGTGAGGGTAAGCGGCTAAGAAAATGGATGGATGGATAAATGTTCCAATTTCAACAAAAAACTACCAGTGGTCAAATTAATACTCTTTTGATACTCGTCATAGCATATAAATACCATATGAATTCGTACAGTGCTGCTTGATTGTTTAATTATTGATTTAATGCTACTTCAAATTGTTAAATGTGCTAATCTTTTTTTATATATATATATATAGATAATGGGACACAAATTCTTTTATTTGTGCATTTTCCTTTTATTTTTTTTAAAGGCATAGCTCACTGTGTTCTGTTATCACGTCAGATGTTATCAAATTTGAAGCCGTTGCTGCGCAAACGTGTATTCTTATGTATGTCACACGGTAACAATGGCACAATGGTGAGCGTAAAATCACCACACATTTCAATTCGATTTAAAATCAGTTCACTGTGTGTGTGTAGTCGTAACGTGTTGCTTTATACGTTTCCGCAGCAAAATGATGGCTCGCTGGAGGTTACGACTCTGGCGGCTTTTAAGCCCGCTTTATTACGTGACCTCATCTGGCCCGCTGGAGAAAGCATAACACTCGCATTCAGGCGGCGTCGGGTTCATTTTATGTTGGATTACAAAAGAGCGGGGGGGTGGGGGGGTGGGGGGTGGGTGTAATGACAATGTATGCCCGTCGACCCTGGAAAGAACTCTGGATTATTTGGCCAGAGAGCACAAGGCGAGCTGTCAGAGTCAATTTGGACTAATGTCACCTCTCCTCAAAGGAATCGTCTGTGTGTGTGTTTGTATATACATACACATTTATGATGTATTCATACAAGGACACGGGCTGGCTTTGACCTACATCTTCACGTATATTTAACCACTCTTTTTATACTAACAGATTAATAGTTCTGTGACCTTTGTGTTTTTATTTAAAGACGCACCACATCACTGCCCCTTTTCTTTCAGTCCGTCAAATCCTGCTTTTCCCCCCATGTTGTTGGTCCGTGTGAAGGTTTTTCACTAGCACAGTAGATGCGGTCCTTGTTTTTTTTGACAGCGATCCGGTCCCATGGCCGCAACCGAACACAAATTGTTGTAAAGTGGCATGATGAATCAACTAATCTATGATAATGCAGTAGTACAATCATCTATCTATCTATTTATCTATCTATTTATCTATCTATCTATCTATCTATCTATCTATCTATCTATCTATCTATCTATCTATATCTATCTATCTATCTATCTATCTATCTATCTATCTATCTATCTATCTATCTATCTATCTATCTATCTATCTATCTATCTATCTATCTATCTATCTATCTATCTATCTATCTATCTATCTATCTATCTATCTATCTATCTATCTATCTATCTATCTATCTATCTATCCCTCTCTCTCTCTCTCTCTCTCTAGCTATTTTACATACCGCTTATCTTCACTAGGGTCACAGGCGTGTTGGATCTTATCCCAACTATCTTTGGATGAGGGGCAGGATACACCCTGAACTGGTCTCTAGCCAATCGCAGGGCATTTATATAAACAAACAAAAATAAAAACATTGGCGTGCAAAAACTCAAGTAGGCAGATGGAGATCATGTCAACTCCACACATGCCCCATTGGTCCCCTGGACCCTTGGACATCATTAATTATATATATAATCTGCAATTTCCGGCGCCCCCGAACGACGGAATCCGACATTACAACAAACCCTTTATCGTTTCGGTATGACCAAGGCTAAATGCTTGTCTGGGCTCCTCCTGCTCTTCATTCCAAGCCCGCATGGTTCCTGCTTTCTCCATCGCTCCGTCGACCTGCACGCTCTCCATATGCGGGCCTGCATGTTTGTCGGTAAAACACGTCATTTCCGCTTTGTCATTTTAGAGAACCACTAAATGATCCAGTGTGGGAATGTATACGATACTCATTAAATATTACAAAAAAAAATAGTGCGAGAGTGTGAATACTTGTCTGAAACTTGTCTTGACTAAAGCGGGCTAACTCCATTTCTGTCAATCTAAATGCAGAAATGAATTGACCCCTCCGTGGATATTGCACAATCCGTGTCACTGACCAATCAGAGGCCAGAGATCTGCATAAACCAAAGCCCGTTTTTGCTCCCACCATTTTCTCAGACAACATTGCATGGTCCAGTGTAGGTTTAGTTAGCGTTTTATCGCGTATTTGGGTTATTTAACAAAAAATATGGTTAAGAGGTGTAGTCACGGACTTTGTAATAGTGACGACGGGTATCCTGAAAGGCGAGTTGGTGGACTTCGATTCGTACCCTTTCCAAAACTGAAGACCCAGTACGAAAAATGCCTTCGATTGGTCAAACTTTGTGGAATACCGCATCATCAACTAAATCCATCTAATATCAACCGGAACACATATGTTTGCACGAAGGTATGCCCTATATTTGATTTTCAATAGATGTCTCGTATAAATGAATTCGAAGTTCTTCGCTAGCATAACATTGCTACGTGCGAACGATTGACACACTTATTCTTTGTTGAGCGATATTTAGCGATGATCGGACTGCACAAACGTATTGATTTCTTGCTGGCTCGCGGCCGAAGCTTAACCAGACTGTGTTTGCACGAAGATATGCCCTAAATTTGATTTTTAATACACGTCTCGTATAAATGAATGAGACGGTCTCCGCTCGCATAACATTGCTACGTGTGAATGATTGAATGAAATCAGAAGCAAGCCGAGTCTGTCTCAGTTCAGAATGTATTGTATTGTATTTGCCATTTTTACTGTTTGTCTTACGTCAGCGCACGTGGCGTGACGTCACTTCAGGAGGCGTGGTTAAGTGCCCTGTACGGAGGGGTCAATTGATAAAAGCGCATATCTTTCAGATAAATACTTATTTAAATGAGTGAGTTCCAGTTTTTGAACTGTAAGGGGAACTCCCATTATTGTGTCAAACTTGAGGGCCGGGGGCCAGATTTGGCCCGCTACATGATTTTTTTGTGGCCCGCAAAGGCAAATCGTGTATGTCAACGTCCATGATTCTTGTTACAAATCTGAACTAAAATATGATAATCATAGTTATGAGATAGTGGAAGCATTTTGTGTTACAAAACATCAACAATATTTGAAAAACCCATTACCCTTGATTTCTGATTCCAAAACTAGCTCAGAAATTCCATTATATAAATATGATGTGGCGATAAAACACTTTTATGGTTTTAATTGAATTCTATCTTGGGGCTAATGTTAGAGCACGGTGGCGCAGCTAGGAAAGCATTGGCCTCACAGTTCTGAGGTCCTGGGTTCAATCCCGGACCCGCCTGTGTGGAGTTTGCATGTTCTCTCCGTGCCTGTGTGGGTTTTCTCCGGGCACTCCGGTTTTCTCCCACATCCTAAAGACATGCAACATTAATTGGACACTCTAAATTGCCCCTAGGTGTGATTGTGAGTGCGACTGTTGTCTGTCTCCATGTGCCTTGCGATTGGCTGGCAACCATTTCAGGGTGTACTCCACCTCCTGCCCGTTGACAGCTGGTATAGCCTCCAGCACTCCCTGCGACCCTAGTGAGGATAAGCTGCAAAGAAAATGGATGAATGGATGAAAAAAAAACTGACAGATCATAGAAGGTTAGGAAAAAATGCTTTTACGTTACACGTTATCAAGTGTTCAAAGTTCTCTCCTGATGTGATTTATTTTGACCTTTGACCTGTTCACTGCCCCCGTCCTCTCCATGACATTAAAAACCATTTCTGCTAACAAGATCACATTATCATCATTTACCCTTGAGGCGATTTGAGTGGTGTTCTGCTCACATCTCTCCGTCGGTTCTTGCAGATGTTCACGAACAGCGACGAGGCCGTCATCAACAAGAAGCTACCCAAGGAGCTGTTGCTACGGTTAGTGAATTTTTTTTTAAAGTACCGTAATTTGTGACCTATAAACCGCAATTTTTTTCACACGCTTTCAACCCTGCGGTTTATGCGAGGATGCGGCTAATTTGTGCAGTTTTTTTTCTAACGGGCGCAAAGTGGCACTCGAGCGGAAAAGTAAGAGTGAGACCGGTGGATTATGTGTGCCAAGGAAGTGTCTTTTACCGGTCCAGTGTGACGGTCTGAACGCTCCGGCGTGCTGAAAAGTCCCCTTGTGATTAATGCGCATGCGTTACTAAAAGGGGAACTCTGGGTACGTAGTAGACAGTTACTGGGAAATCCCCCGCTCTCATAGTTCCCCTTTTTCTACAAAGAGCGAGCTAACATACATTAAATCCGAACCGTAACCCTAACCTTAAAACATAAGTATACACATATCTGTACGTTCGCTGTGTTCGTCTTTCTGAGACGTCCGTAGCGAACATGAACACTCGGCGAAAAGTTGTCGAATGGTGCAAGTTGAAGCATGGATGCGGATGTTTCCGACTGGCCGGAAGTTTACAAAATATACACGCATGCGCATTAATCACAAGAAGACTTTTCAGAACCGGGAGCTCTCAGACCATCACACCGCCCCTGTTAGCGTTGCGCTAGCATGTTACTGCCGTGTCTCAGTTTTACCGGTATGTTGTTTTTTTTTTTAACCGGCCCTGTTAGCGTGGCATTAGCGTCAGCGTGGCGGCGGTAGCATTAGCATTAGCGTGGCGGCGCCAGCGTTAAACCAGGGCTCAGCAACGTTTTTGAGGCTGAGCGCTACTTCATGAGCACCGATCGTATGAAGGGCTACGTGACCTGTTTGCGGTAAATTTCAGTCTCATTTCATTACACGTACATAAAATATTTTTGTATTCATTTATTGTAGTAAATGACATTATAGGTACTTAAAAATTTTAATTCACGTAAGCAAGTCAGATTCAGAATTTAAAGCACAAAAAATACTAACAATTTGTGGCTTACGGTATTTTTAGAACGTACCTCGCGGGCGCCTTATATGGTCCTTGCGGGCTCCCATTCGCCCGCGGGCACCGCGTTGGTGACCCCTGCGTTAAACTCTCTGTGTACCGTCTTTCCTTTGTAAATATCTCGTGTTTCAATGATGGCACTTGCGGCTTTTACACAGCTGCGGCGTACGTATGTACCAAATGGTATTTCCTTTACAAATGTACTGAGTGAGGCTTGTAACCAGGTGCGCTCTGTAGGCCAGGAATTACAGGATATAGTAAATATAAAATTGAACGTACTGTATACATGTAGTGCATTATTTTAAAAATTTATATTTGTTTGTGACAGACTTCCATCAGAATACCCCAAGTGGCAATCGTAATAGCTAACATTGCACACTTTTTTTTTCATCTTTACTGAAGTTTTTTTTTGAGGTGCCAGTCATCTGTAATGCAAATTGTCCACGGCTCATCTTGCCACTCTTCTGTGGGACCAATTTCAATGATGCTTTTTGGTACCATGACTCAGTGTCTGTCAGGACACTTCTGTCGTATTCGTCCACTCAACGTTTCATCACGCTCCACTATTTGCGTACTCTCGTTGATTACTACTGGGGACTCGTGCGTTTACGGAATCTTTGCACCATTGTACGATGTAACTTTAAGCTCCACTAAATTGCTTGAGGACTGCGTATCAGTTGGTGTATCGGTATCATATCGGTAAGTTGCTCTCCACACTTTTTGTGTGTGCCACGGGGCTAAATGTGAGTGTGAATGGTTGCTTGTTCGTGCGGTTGGCTGGCGACCAGTTCAAACTGTCAGCTGGAGTAGGCGTTACGTTCTTTTTGGTGTGCAGGTTTTCACCTTGAAACTCTGCTACTGATGCTATTTTGCCCAGTCTCATGGTTTTTCTTGAGTCATGAATACTGACCGTAACTGAGGCAAGGGAGGCCTGCGATTCTTTAGACGTCGTCTTGGCTTGCTTTGTGACCTCCTGGATGAGTAACATGAAGAATTTCATGAAGGGTTCCAACACTTTTTCATTGCACTGTGTTATGTGCCTTACAATCAGCTAGCGACAAGTCCAGAATTTACCCCTCAAATTAAAATGGGATAGGCTGGAGTTCCACAACAACCTTAATGGTACAGTGAAGAAAATAAGTATTTGAACACCCTGCTATATTGCAAATTCTCCCACTTGGAAATCATGGAGTGGTCTCAAATTTTCATCGTAGGTGCAGGTCCACTGTGAGAGGGATAATCTAAAAAGAAAATTCCATAAATCACAATGTATGATTTTCTTTTAACGATTTATTTGTGCGATACAGCTGTAAATAAGTATTTGAACACCTGAGAAAACCAATGGTAAAGTTTGGTACAGTAGACTTTGTTTGCAATTACAGAGGTCAAACGTTTCCTGTAGTTGTTCACCAGGATTTTGGCCCACTCCTCTACACAGATCTTCTCTAGATCAGACAGGTTTCAGGGCTGTCGCTGAGAAACACGGAGTTTCTATTACTATCAGGTTTAGGTCTGGAGACTGGCTAAGCCACGCCAGAACCTTGACATGTTTCTTACGGAGCCACTCGTTGGTTTTCCTGGCTGTGTGCTTCGGGTCATTGTCATGTTGAAAGACCCAACCGCGACCCATCTTCAGTGCTCTGACAGGAAAGAGGTTGTTCCCCAAAATCTCACAATACATGGGAGCGGTCATCCTCGCCTTGATACATTGCAGTCGCCCGGTCCCATGTGCAGAAAAGCACCCCCAAAGCATGATGCTACCACCCACATGCTTCACAGTAGGAATGATGTTCTTGGGATGGAACTCATCATTCGTCTTCCTCCTGTCTCTGGTGTCTTTAGACAGCTCTTTGGTCTTGGCCATGTTACAAGTTTGAATCTTACTGATTGTATGGGGTGGACATGTGTCTTTATGCAGCTCACGACCTCACACGTGTGCATCTGATTCAGGATAATACAAAGAGTGAAGGTGGACTAACAGGTCTTTAGGGTCAGAATTCTAGCTGCTGGACAGGTGTTCAAATACTTATTTTCGTCACTGTAAGTGCTTAAATAAAAGGTTTATGCCACATTTGATGGGTGGGCAGGCAAAGATGAAACTATTTGTATACAAGCAATTCAAAAGTCATTTTTCCGTAATCTCTTCTCGTTTTAACAGCATGTCGACTAGCCTGATCTGTATCTCAAACTGAAAAAAACATAACTGGCCTCCCCCAAAACAAACACAGAATGCATACATGCCCTCTGGCGATGATATCAACCAAACAGCAGGATGCATATTTCTCCTTAGTCCCAAATGCTCCCTGGATGCTTAATTAAAAACAGACACCTTTAGGTTATACAACATTCAAATTGTTTTCAGACTCGAGGGGTGGAAAAGAAACGACATCAGCCTCTAAGCAAAATGAAGGCCGTAACTCATGCCTCGGTCTCGCGCTCCCATACGTACTTTCTCTGCTTCAATACCTCCAGACTATTATTCTCTTCACTAGCTCACAGCATCCTATAGTGAGCAGCTTGTAAAGTTGTTGGGCTTCAAGGTGACTTCGGTGTAGGAGGAGTTCCCGGCAGATTGGTTATGCTGATCTGATCCACATTGTGTGTAAAAAGTAGAAGTAGCTGACGGACACGCATGTGCAAACCTACCATCAACATGTTACAGAATTTTTTTATTGCTTGTGTCGTAAATAATTGGAGGATGTCATTTGGCATTTATTGTGGTTGTCAACTACCCTGGAGTCCTAGTATCTTAAAGACTCTGTAAATGAACTGTAAATGAGTTGTGAATTTGACACGCCACAAAAATGAGGCTTGAAAATTGCAAAAAAAAAATTGAAATGCTGGGATTGGCTGCGGCAGTCCTGCGACCCTCGTGAGGATAAGCAGCTAAGACAATGGATGGATGTTCAAACATGGATGATGCATTTACAACAGAACGCACCTGATTATAAGCTTCGCCCAGTACATTTGTAAAGGAAATACCATTTGGTACATATATAAGCCGCACCTGTGTAAAAGCCGCAAGTGCCCACATTGACACACGAGATATTTACAAAGAAAGACGGGACACAGAAAGAGTTTTCAAAGTTTTAATACCGTAGCTTAACTTAACATAGCAACAACAGGATAGCATGAACAGGGCTCGTTAAAAAAAAAAAAAAAAAACAGCCGCAGCATCTACACAGTAGCAAAACGGTAGCACAGCACTAACAGGGCCGGTTAGAAAAAAATTACCTAACTCACTGAGACGCGGGAGTAACACAGCAGCAACACGCTAGCGCGGCGCTAACAGGGCCGTTTATTAAAAAATAATAAAATAAAATAACATACCGGTAAAAATCACCGAGACACAGCAGTAAGTAACACGCTAGCACAGCGCTAACGCTAGCACAAGACTTAACGCCAGTGAAGCGCTAACAGGTCCGGTAAAAGCCACTTCCTCGGCACATATATTCCACCGGTCTCATTCTTACCTTTTCCACTCAAATTAGCCGCATCACCGCATAGGCCGCAGGGTTGAAAGCGTGTGGAAAAAAGTCGCGGCTTATAGGCCGGAAATTTCGGTACTTTTCAGGGACTTCGTTAAACAATTAAACTACTTTGACAGTCATTGATGTTGCCTGGCTTTTCCCATATGCTCCAATAACCTTGTACCTGTATTGCTAATTTATAGATCATGCATGGGGATACTTTTGTGCTCAAGGTCCGGATTTGACTTTGAAAACTTTCATACACTTGATACCTCTTCTCTGAACTGTCCTTGACTGTCTTGTAGAATCTTCTCCTTCCTGGACGTGGTGACGCTGTGTCGCTGTGCCCAGGTCTCACGGGTGAGTGAACGTGCACATAACTGTACTTGTAGTTGATATATTTTGTCCAATGACGACGATTTGCATATCCCCTCAAGTCCTGGAATGTTCTGGCTCTGGATGGGAGCAACTGGCAGCGGATCGACCTCTTTGACTTTCAGCGGGACATCGAGGTGGGCTTAGGTGTATTTAGCATCTCGTCACATGTGCGCTAACATCAAGACGTATGACGAGACTTTGTGCGTGCGCGTTTATTTTTTTTCTTTCATTTTGGAGGGCCGAGTGGTAGAGAACATCTCAAAGCGATGCGGAGGGTTCTTGAGGAAGCTGAGCCTGCGGGGTTGCCTCGGCGTGGGCGACAGCGCCCTGAGGTGAGAAGCCAGCCTGGAAGAGGAGAGCAGTGAATGGAAATTATGCTGCCGTCAAGTCTCAAGTCAATTCTTGGTCTGTGTGTGCGTTTGTTTGTAGGACCTTCTCCCAGAACTGCAGGAACATCGAGCTGCTCAGTTTGAACGGCTGCACCAAGATCACTGACAGGTTTTGCTTATAATATGGTTCGATAACGCAAGTAATTGGTTGCGTGACATGTCCATTATCCAAAAAACATTGTGACAATGCCTCTAGTCGTTTTATAGTCAGTTCTTCATAAAATCGAGGTTTCTCCTTGTTTTGGGATAAGTGGAAAAAAAAAATACAAAGAATAATAATAATTTTTTTCTTCCCAAATTAAGAATCGCACGACATTCAAATTCACAAGCCCCGATGTGTATTTTGCATTTAAGCTGCCTGATACTTACATGGCAATACCTTCCCGTCTTGACGTTTCTTGTCTTTACAGCACATGTAACAGCCTTAGCAAGTTCTGCCCAAAGCTGAAGCACCTGGACCTCGCGTCGTGTACCTCAATCACCAACTTGTCGCTCAAAGCCCTCAGGTATGTCCCACGAGGTGCACACTAACGGAACACCAGCTAGTACAAAGAAGAAGAAAAAAATATATATATATATATGTATATATATAAAATAGCACTTGCATGTGTCCAATCAAATTCTTCCAATTCACACTGAGAGCCCCAGAAATCTTTAAATTATGTATTTTTTTTTTTTTTTTAAACCCTGGAAAAACACAGGTGTCAAACTCAAGGCCCGGGGGCCAAATCTGGCCCGCCGCATGATTTTATGTGGCCCCGGAAAGGCAAATTATGAGTATCAACTTCCACGATTAAAAATAAATAAATAAATAAATCTGTACTAAAGTTTCAAATTGTCATATGATATAAAGGCTCCGTCACACCATGACAATCTGGTCAACGTTCTCTGAACATTTCAATCGTTCTATTTTTCAGCATTCTCAAATGAGGATGACACATCTGGCGTGTGATTAACGTGTGTCTGACGCATGACTAACGTGTGTCTAACGCACGAGAAGCGTGTAACAGCGTCCAAAAAAGATACCCCTAAAAACCATTAGCTAACGTGTCACTGGCGCGCGACGAGCGATTTGTCAACGTTAGACGAGCGTGTTGAGCGTGTGACTAATGGGTGAATAATGACAGAATAGCGTTTTGCTGTCGTGTAATTTTTTAAAGTGGAACGGGAATGAAAACGTTGGGAATTTCGTAGTCACTTCAGTTGTTCTCGTGAGTTTGAACAGTCAGCATCGTGGCGCCTAGACGACAAAAAGGTGGGGTGCGGACTTCAGCAACTAGCGCCGCAAGTAAGAATGCAAAAAGCCTCTTTCACTAGCAATGTCTTTGGAGGAAAAAGAACACCAGGAGGAAGAGCACGTCCGAGAAGTAACGCACCATGTGACCCCCGGACCCCCCGGAGACCCTAAACACCACGAAGACCCTAGTGATGACGGTCCGACGGTAACAAACGATAACAACCAAGTAACGCTAGAGTAACGACTGACTAACAATAGCCAAACGCGTGCAACGCTCGGCCAACGTTAGTAAAACGTTCCACGAACGTTCTTGAACGTTCTGCAGCGTTTAAAATTAAACGTTGATGAACGCTGGTCTCGGTGAGAACTTTTGTGCATGTTCAAAACCTTTTTTCCGGACCGGCGTTCTCCGCCAATTCCGAGCGACCATTGACGTTCACTAGCGTTCAAACAACGCTCTTCTGGCGCTATTCCGGCGACTGTGGGCGACTACCAACGTCTCCTCAAACGCTATAGAACGCTGACCAGAATGACATGGTGTGACGGGGCTTTAATATAATGATCACATTTGAGATATTGCAATAGTTCAAAAACCCATAAGCCTTGATTTGTGATTACAAAATGAGCTCATAAATTTCATCTGTAAATATGATGAGGTGGGAGATTTTCGTGGTTTCACATTCATAACAGCCCTCTGAAGGGGAAACTTGAACTACCCACGACATAAATGAGTTTGACACCCCTGCTGTAAAAGCACAAAAACAATTTGACATACCACATAGAAATGTTGTTAACAAGTCTGCCGAATTTGAATGATGGAGTTGGGGGTGGAAATCAGCCATTATATAACAAAAGGCTTTCAAAATTATTAACAATAAAGCCTCCCCATGTTGCTGTATCAAAACATTTGACTTTTCCCGTTGTGTCGCTGTTATGTGAGATACATACACACGTTAGAAATGACACGAAACCAAGTGAGGTGTGGAATTCTCGGATGAGGCTCGCCAAATTTGAGTGCTTGGTGCCTTGTTAGCCTGTTAGCTCACAAGCTAAGGCACATAAAGGCATCGTTCATACGACAATACTCAAATCCAGATTGGATTGTGTACATAACAGTTGAGATCTGAAGATTTGAGAGCGTGGACTATGGAGCTTCAGGGTCAGTAATCGCACTGATCCTGCAAGTGTAAACAAAGCCCGAGTTTACAAAACGCCGTTCACTTTTCTTTGTCTCACTCCCCCCCCCCCCCCCCCCCCCTCCCACTCAAGCGAGGGCTGTCCCCTGCTGGAGCAGCTCAACATCTCGTGGTGCGATCAGGTCACCAAGGACGGCATCCAGGCACTGGTCCGATGCTGTCCGGGACTCAGGGGGCTTTTCCTAAAAGGCTGCACACAGGCGCGCTTGGAACCTTCGTCATGTTGTCGGCTGAGTTTTGTTTCTCACGTTTTATAATGTCTTTTGTTTTTCCATTTTTAGCTCGAAGATGAGGCACTGAAGCATATTGGCGCCAACTGTCCTGAGCTGGTCACGCTCAACTTGCAAACGTGCTCGGTAAGTGCAGCCATTATGAAAACATCTTTAAGTGGAAGTACAGTGAAGACTCGGTGAATAATGACTGGCCTTTGGCAAAACTTATGTATTTACTTATTGAAAATTATGGTCTGAAAAACACACCTACTCCCTCCCTCTCTGATTATTTTTTTGCCCTCTTTCCATAACTCCTTGAGATGCCACCCAAACAAATTGCTCTTCTAAGGCTCCATTTCGGCGTCGCCCACCGAGTGATAGCCGGTCAGCTTTAGGAGATTCCTTGAGCAGTTGACCCCGGAAACACCAGAATTGTAAATTAATGTTAGAAGCTAACGTGGAAGCTAACGTCGGCCTTCCATCGCTCTAATGTTAAGGAGTAACAGCGGAAGCTAAGATTGAACATTGAAAGTAAATGTTGGAAGCTAACATGGGACCTCACATTGTAAGCTAACGTTGGTCTTCCATAGCGCTTATGTTGAGGAGTAACACTGGAAGTTAATTCAGAAGCTAACACTGAAATCGGATATCAGAATCTAACTTGGGAAGCTAACGTTAGCCATGATGTTTGTTGGTAACTGTCTTAATCTAACATTGGATGCTAATGATAAGCTAACGTTAAAAGTAATGTCAGAAGCTAGCTTTGGATGCTTACCTCAGATGCGCCCGAAACTGATTGTGATCTTATGTGAAGCTGGAATCTTACTTGGGAAGCTAATATTGGAATCTTACTTCAGGAGCTAATGTTGCAATCCAACTACCAAGCTAACATTTTTGATCGATACAAATCCGCAAGCTAACGTTGGAAGCTAACATTTAAGGCTGTGTTGGAAACTAATGTTGAAAATGACTTCGGAGGCTTACATCGAAGATAATAGTGAAAGTCAGTGTTAGAGGAAAATCTATACCCATTTTCTCAGCTGCTTATCCTCATGAGGGTCGCGGGTGTGCTGTAATCAATCCCGACTCTCATTGGACAAGGGGCCGGGGTACACCCTGAACTGCTTGCCAGGCAATCACCAGAGCACTATATTTAGTTTAAACTATTAATGTAGGCAATTCAAAATTATTATTTTTCGGCATCGTGATTTTTTTTGTTCTTTGTTTGTCCTGCGTCAAAACACACTCGTGCGTTTCCGAGTAGCAGATCACAGACGACGGCCTCATCACCATTTGTCGAGGCTGCCACCGTCTTCAGTCTCTTTGCGTGTCAGGCTGCGGCAACATCACGGACGCCATCTTGCACGCACTCGGGCAGAACTGCCCCCGCCTCAGGTAACACTTAAATGTTGTTGCGATCAAATGCGCGTGCGAAACTGCATCTTATTCTTTCACGCTGATGACGAGTAATGTTATTATTTTGCTATACAATACTTTCTCTTTTTTTTTTTTTTTTTTTCTTTCTTTAGAATATTAGAAGTGGCCCGCTGCTCTCAACTTACTGACGTGGGTTTCACGACATTAGCAAGGGTGAGTGTAACCGGGCTAACGAAGGCAAGCGTTCACTGCTGATTGGTTGATTGGCACATTTGAAAATTCATATTTGCAGTAAATGCTACTATAATTTATTGAATGTCTTTCTAGAATTGTCACGAGCTTGAAAAAATGGATTTAGAAGAATGTGTGCAAGTAAGTGAACAACAGTACAGGGGTTCCCCCCAAGATTCGTGTTTCGATATAACGAGGAAGTTTATAAACTGCATTTTTATTATTTAATTTTCTGTGAACATTAATGGACCGTAAAACTGTGTTACTGGCAGCATTGTTTTCTCAGAAGGAATGACATTCCTAGTCTTGTGTGACTAATAGGTCAAAATAAAGCTAGGCTATCATTTCCCCGTGGTTCTAAATGTAGTTTGTGGCTCCAGATAAAACTGAACACTTTTCCTAAATATTACAAATCAGTAGTTTCTTTGTGCGCGATATTACAAGGCCTCACCTCTTTTCAACGCAGAGTGAGAAGCAGGATGGCGCAGGGACCGACAAGCTTGTCTATCTTGAAGAATATAAGATAATTTTCTGTTAAAGGGGAAATCCAGTGCTTGCATTAACATTGTATCCAATAGGTCATGTAATATGTTCCAGGCGGCGGAGGCGATTAGCCCAGGATGGCGAAGCTAGGCTAAAGGCCTCCGCCGCCACCGAAGGCGGGCCACGAGCTCCGGCGGTGGGCCTTTAGCCGAGCTTCGACGTCCGGGGAGACCTTTAGCCGAGCTTCGGGGGCGGAGGAGGCCTTTAGCCTAGCTTCGGCGTCCGGGCTAACGAAGCGGGCGGCGGCGGGCCACGACCGGAGCTTCCAGGCGGCGGAGGCGATTAGCCCAGGATGGCGAAGCTAGGCTAAAGGCCTCCGCCACCACCGAAGGCGGGCCTCAAGCTCCGGCAGCGGCCGCGAGTGAGCTTCCAGGCGGCGGAGGCCGTTAACCCCGGATGGTGAAGCTAGGCTAAAGGCCTCCGCCGCCACCAAAGCACTTATTTCGTAGGCCTCCGAGTAGTCAGACTCCGCGTCATTCCGCCCAAAGAACCACCCGAGTATTCAACATTAATCACAGCCACGGGTTCAAATCTCCATGAAAGTATTCCTCCGTCTTCCCGATCAACCGATACTGCTATTTCTTTGTCAGATGAGGAAAAATCAGAGAAATCAGCGCTGGGCATAAATGGTGTCCAATGTAATCCAACGTTTGGAACGGCACGGTACACGTCACATATGCCCACGTACATCATGTGACTTGCAGCACCCCTGAAAATTTGTAATTCTCCGCAAAAATCTTCTCAAAACACTATTAAATGAGAGAGGATTTAGCATCACATTGTCAAAATGGAGTACATATTACATGAGCTATTGGACACAGTGTTCATGCAAAGCACTGGATTTCTCCTTTAACATCGTTCTGTAATTATGATCCATTTTGTCCCTTTTAATTCAGATTACAGACGGAACTCTCATACAGCTTTCGATCTACTGCCCCCGGTTACAAGTTCTGGTGAGTGTTCTGCACATTTTGCCGACTAGCAGCAGGCGCATCACGGCCGCGCCGCAGTCACGCCGTCCGCGACCTTGCCCCCGCAGAGTCTATCCCACTGCGAGCTCATCACCGACGACGGCATCCGCCACCTCGGGAGCGGGCCGTGCGCCCACGACCGGCTGGAGGTGATCGAGCTGGACAACTGCCCGCTGATCACGGACGCTTCGCTGGAGCATCTGAAGAGCTGCCACAGTTTGGATCGCATCGAGCTCTACGACTGCCAACAGATCACCCGCGCCGGCATCAAGAGGTTAAGGGTGAGTGCTTACAATATCGAGGGCCTCGAATAGACGCGGGCTTTTGACAAAACAACAGGTGTGACACTTAACTCTGAACCGCAAGTCATCTACAGCCAACCAGAAGCCTGATGAAAGTCATTTCTGGAAAAGGCATGAAAAAAATGTAGCGTAATTTCCGGCCTACAAGCCGCGACTTTTTTCGCACACTTTCAACCCTGCGGTTTATGCGGTGACGTGGCTAATTTGTGCATTTTTTTTCTAACGGCCGCAAGGGGGCACTCGAGGTAAGAATGAGACCGGTGGAATATATGTGCCGAGGAAGTGACTTTTACCAGCTCTGTTAGCGCTGCGCTAGCACTGTGCTAGCGTGTTGGTCCTGTATTGCTGGCGTGTCTCAGTGATATTTACCGGTAAGTTTTATTTTAACCGGCCCTGTTAGCGTTAGTACAAGTGTTGGCGCGAGAGTTAGTGCTAGCGTTAACGCCGCGCTAGTGTTAAACTTTCTGTGTACCGTCTTTGTAAATATCTCGTTTCAATGTGGGTTTCAATGCGGGCAATTGCGGCTTTTACACAGCTGCGGCGTATGTATGTACCAACTGGTATTTCCTTGACAAATATCCTCTGTGTGGCTTGTAACCAGGTGCGCCCTGTAGGCCGGGAATTACGGTAGGCTAATGCAAAGATATGGTAATCCTTTTCAACTTATTTTCAATTGAACACATTTAAAAGACAAGATGTGTTAAAAGTGATGAATGTTATTTTAATGTATTCTCGCCATACAATGTTTTGGGGGGGACATTTTTTTCCACACAACACCCCATAATGACAACACATTGGGAAAAAAAAAACACCATGTCATGACATTCAGACTCACATTCTGCAAAATACAGTAATTTCCGGTTTATAAGCCGCAACTTTCTTCGCACGCTTTCAACCCTGCGCCTTATGCGGTGATGCATTTTTTCTAACTGCCGCAAGGTAAGAGTCAGACCAATGGAATATATGTGCCGAGGAAGTGACATTTACCGGTATGTTTTTTTTTTTTTTTTTTTTTTAACTGGCTCTGTTAGCACTGTGCTAGCGTGTTAATGCTGTGTTACTCCCGTGTCTGTGATTTTTACTGGTATGTTGGTTTTTAACCGGCCGTTAGCGCCGTGCTAGCATGTTTCTGCTGTGTTACTGCTGCGTGATTTAGGTATGTTATGTTATTTATTTATTTTTAACCGGCTCTGTTAGTGCTGTGCTAATATGTTGCTACTGTGTAGCTGTCGCAGCTGTTTTTTTTTTCCGTTATGTTTTTTTTTTCAACCAGCCCTGTTGGTGCTACCGTGTTCTTGCTATGTTAAGCTAAGCTAAGGTATTAAAACTTTGAAACCTCTTTCTGTGTACCATCTTTCTTTGTAAATATTTCGTGTTTCAATGTGGGCACTTGCGGCTTTTTCACAGGTGGGGCTTATGTTTGTACCAAATCGTACAATCAGGTGCGCTCTGTAGGCCGGAAATTACGGTATTGGTCTCATATACATGCTCTCTCACACCCGTGGCTGAAGCAAATGCACTTTACTAAGACAAGAGTAAAAGTAGGTACACTGGAATTAAATAACAGTAAGTAGCGGAGTCAGGATAACCCGTTTTCGTGTGTTCTTGTGCTTCCGCAGACCCACCTGCCTAACATCAAAGTGCACGCATACTTTGCCCCCGTAACTCCTCCGCCTTCGGTGGGCGGCAGCCGCCAGAGGTTTTGCCGCTGCTGCGTCCTGCTATGATGCAAAAGACATCGACCTCGTTCTTCGCCCCCCCTCCTCCTCCCTCCCGCCGCCCCCGTGTCCCGAAGTCTCTCCTATACAAGCTTCCTTCGCAGTTCCCCGCCCCTCACCTGGTCAAGCAGTACATTCTTGCTGTGTCCCCCTTCCGAAGATGCAGAGAGACCAAAAACAGTGCAGGGTAACGCACACTCCACACTCTTCAGTTTTTTTTTTTTTTTTTTTTTTTTTACACAAATATTGTGAGTGGCAGCACGGTGGACTACTTTATTCCACGTTGGCCTCGCAGTTCTGAGGTATAGGGTTGGAATCCCATCTCCATTGGAGTTTGCATGTTCTCCTTGTGCTCGCAAAGGTGTTCTTGGGTACACCAGCGTCCGCCCACATTCCAAAAACATGCATTTTAGGTTCATTGAAGACTCTTAAATTGCCCTTAGATATGAATGTGAGTGTCAATACTTGTCTAAAACTTGTCTTGACTAAAGTGGGCTAACTCCATTTCTGTCAATCTAAGTGCAGATTTGAATTGATAAAAAGGGGATGAATTCTTATCGAAATGGTTTAATTCCAGTTTTGACCTGTAGGGGGAACTCCGTTATTGTAGTTGCCGGTGTCAAACTTGAGGGCCGAGGGCCAGATTTGGCCCACTACATGATTTTTTTTATTTTTTTGTGGCCCGGAAAGGGAATTCATATATGTCAACTTCATTGATTCTTGTTACAAATCTGAACAAAAATTTCATGTTGTCATATCCTAAAGCAGAGGTGTCAAACTCATATTTTGTCACGGGCCACATTGTACTTACGATTTCCCTCAGAGGGCCATTATTGTGAAATCCATAGAAGTCCTAAATTGCCTCATCATATTCACACATGAAATTTATGAACTACTTTTGGAATCAGAAATCAAGCGTGATGGGGTTTTTCAACCATTGTTTATGTTTGGTAACACAAAAAATGCTGATAATATCTCAATATTATCATTTATGATATATGAAAATGTAAAATGTTGGGGCATATATTCACAAGAATCCTGGATTTTGACAGAGGATTTGCCTTTGCGGGCATCTTAAAATCATGTGGTGGGCCAGATCTGACCCCCAGGCCTTGAGTTTGACACCCGTGTCCTAAATGATAATTGTGAGATATTGCAAGCATTTTTGTGTTACAAAATGTCAACAATATTAGAAAAACCCATTACCCTTGATTTCTGATTCCAAAACTGGTTCATCAATTCCATACGTAAATACAATGAGGCGATAAAACATTTTTTATGGTTTTATTTGAATTCTCTCTTGAGCCTAATGTTAGAGCATGGTGGAAAAGTGTTGGCCTCACAGTTCTGAGGTCCCGGGTTCAATCCCGGACCCGCCTGTGCAGAGTTTGCATGTTCTCCCCCGTGCCTGCGTGGGTTCTCTCCGGGCATTCCGGTTTCCTCCCACATCCCCAAAACATGCAACATTAATTGGACACTAAATTGTCCCTAGGTGTGATTGGGAGTGTGCCTGTTTGTCTCCATGTGCCCTGTGATTGGCTGGCGACCAGTTCAGGGTGTACCCTGCCTCCTGCCCGTTGACAGCTGGGATAGGCTCCGGCATTCCCCACGACCCTTGTGAGGATAAGCGGCGAAGAAAATGGATGGTTTCAGTCATAACAGCGCTCTTCGGGAAACTTTAACTACAATGTGGCCCGCGACAAAAATGAGTTTGAGACCCGAAGAGTCAGTCATTAGTGCTCTTAGCTCAGGTAGCAGACGATATTCATATTAGTACATTAAAAGTTAGTCTTCATCGTTCAGGAACCATCGATCGATTTGATAGCTATTCGGAGTAAACAAAACTTTGCGGTAGTGTCTTAAGATGGAGTACCGTATTTTTCGCACTTTAAGACGCACCGCATTATAAGGTGCACCTCCAATGTCATATTTAAAAAAAAAAAAAAAATTCCCATATATAAGGCGCACCGGATTAGAAGGCGCATGAAATAGACGCTACAGTAGAGGCTGTTATGCATCCGTTAGATGGAGCTGCACTAAATGCTCAATATTGCTCCATATATAAGGCGCACCCGATTATAAGGCGCATCGTCAGCTTTTGAGAAAATGAAAGGCTTTTAAGTGCGCCTTATAGTAATTCATTTCATATCACTTGCAAGGAAAAAATTCACCAGATTTTATTACAACCGGCCATGGAACTTTAAATCTCGGTCCTTAGCTAACAGACAAAAATGGAGTTAGCCCACTCTGTCCAATCCTCAGTGGTTTAAAGCCCGCACCGTAATTGGTTAACAATAAAACGCAGGGTGTACCTCGACTCTCGCTCAAAAAACAGCTCGGATCGGCTCCAGCAGATAAACGACATCGGGATGGTTGAATGGATTCACGTTACGACTCATTTGAACTGGAGAAAAAGGTCACAACTACTCCACTGGCATCACAATACCTTTTTGATTTTCTCACAAGATCCGATCATAGTAATTACCATCAGAATGTACATTTCTGATTCCCCCCCCCCCCTCCCGGATGAGCTTTCAAAACGAAAAACATACGCCCACGCTGTCCTTACATGAGGTCGAAGTAGGCTTCGCTTGAATGTATACTATGGATTTAAAAAAAAAAAAAAAAAAAAAAAAAGCAATGCAAAGGACATTTCAAAACAATCTCGTTGTGGATGATTTCATGTCACATCCTGTACTGTTTGGGGGGAAAAAGTCCCAGTCAGCGCCTAGTCCCCCCCACCCCCTCTCCCCCTTCAAAAAAAAAAAAAAAAAATGACACAACCGGTGAACGGCAGCAAAAAAATGTATTTAAAGAAGAAGATGAAGAAAACACAGCAAGCTGTCTGATTTTTTTTTTTTTTTTTGCACCTTATCGAAACAACATCCAGACTGTTTACAAAGAAGAACGTTTCAAAACATATTTGGTTTGTACTAACAAATGTGCCCCACTCGCCGGACACAACTCCCCCCCCCGGCCCCACCCCCCCTCTTCGTCTCTCTTGTCCGTGTGCTTCATTCGCGAGGGGCGGAAAGCAAAGACTATTTTTCTAAAAAATGAAAAGCGGCACACATTTGGGGACTGCAGAAGATGCCAAATGTTGCATGTGAGACCTATTTTTCTTTCTTAAAAAAAATGTAAATAAGTGAAGACTGCGGGAGTCTTGGGTCGTCGGACGAACCAATTTAAAAAAAAAAAAAATGATGACGACGACAGGATGGAAAAAAAAAATATGATTCGATCAACAGGAAGAAAAAGCCAACCCACATTTTGCTTTGATTTCATCGACTTGTGTGAACGAGTAGTAGGGCCACACTGAAAAGATGAACATTGGTCATATTTTCCATAGCACAGTTTTATGTTTTAGTCATGTTACAAAAAAATAAATTCATAATATTGCTAGAATATGATTTTGATGTCACAATTCCTAAATGCTCCATCTGCCGCTTCCGCGCCCCGCAAACCTCCCTTAAATTTATATTTAACATTTATTTAAAGGGACCAAAAAAAGGGTCAGTTTCACTCAATTATAATTACTGTCTAAAATTAATACTGGTTTTTCTTATGTATTTTCATATTCTTTATTCAATGTAACCTAACTTCATTCGGGGGGGGGGTTTGGTAATATTTTAAATTTTGTTTTTAAAATTTGGAATATGTTTATTGGCATCAAACATAACTTTTTCTTGTGATAATGATTTTTCCCATTTATTTTTTTACATGTTACACCTTCATTGTTGTGAATTATTTTATTTACATTAAATTAAGGGCTTTTTTTCCTCCCAAAAACTATATATATATATATATATATATATATATATATATATATATATTGTGGGGGGTGGGGTTTGATTAGCTTTTTTCCCAAAATTTGTAATATTCTAATATTCAATTCACGCATTATTACCATTTCCGGAGTACATTGTTTTAATATTGTGCCAATTCTCATAATATTATTCCATTTATCCTTAATATCGCTAACGTTATTCATGTTAAATTTGTGTTTTATCCTTGTAAAATTATCCCCTTTTTTTCCCCCGTAACTATCAGCATTTTTTTTCGTAATATTTTTCCCATTTAATATTACAACTCATATACAACTCTTGTGATTTACAACTTAATTCTATCTCATTTTTTCTGTTAATATACCAGCATTATTGAGAAAAAAAATAACATTTTACTTCCCGTTATATTGAAACTTTGTTGTAAAAATGTCTATTTTATTTTTTGTAAAAATTTAGAGGATCTTTGGGTTAAAATAAAAACAAAAACTTTATCCTCATTTCCCGCTGCCCCATCAAGTGTGGCCCTAATACTCCTTCGTTGACTCCTGTGGCCAGAAGGACTTATGGTTCTGATTGACCCATAAAGTATTGAACCCTCCCATGACCTGCTTTTTCTTTACCCCCCCCCCACCCCCATCAAATGATCACTTCATTCTATATTTAACTCCTCCTCCTTTGCCTTTTTTAAAAATTACTTTTGGCGTGGCCGGAATTGCACCTGCCTCGTCCTGCATTTCAGTGTCTCCTCAAAAAGGCTTAGGGTTATGCAAAATGGAATGAGTCCTGTGTAATCCCGCTAGAGCTGTTTTTTTTTTTTTTTTTTTAATTTATTATTTTTCATGTGGGGTTAGGGAATGTGTCAAAATGGCAGGCGTCTACTTCGGAGGAAGGAAAGCGTAAAGGACCTTGCCGCAACGCACCATGTGTCAATCAATCCTGGAGGAAATGACCCACGTGTCGATGCAAACTCTCGAAAAACTGGAAGCGGTCCGCCGGCCCGTGTGTCAACACCACTGGTCCATATATAAATGCTAAAAACCACAAAGGAGTTTTCTGGTCCTGTTTGTCAAAGCTAACTGAAAAGATAACCAGGAGGAAAAAGAATCGAGGCCAACCGGGGAGCCCTTGTGTCAAGGCTAACTGAACATATTGGTACAAAACCAGGAATGGGTTTGCCGGCTAACTCTTTAGTTTACCGAAAAGAGTTCTGCGGAGGTGTCTGCTTGGCCCACGTGTCAATGTGAACTCGGGTAGTCTATTGGCCCATGTGTCAACGCGCACTCTTTACCGAACATGAACGAGTCTGCTGAAACCATGTGTCAACCTCAGGAGAAATGCATAAGCGCAGTTCGTCGGCCCATATGTCAACACTAGCTCAGAGTGCACTGATCAGAAAGCCCGGAGGAGGCCATTGGGCATGTGTCAATGCTGACCAATTGTCAATTGGCACCTTGTGTCAACATCACCAGACAGCAAAGTCCCTCTCCCGCTTACGTTGAAGAACACAAAAGCACTGCAATTAGGACCCAAGAGGTGAACGCACCCCCCAATAGAACACCTTTTTCATTGATCTTTAAAATTTGACGACGACTGTAGTTCATACAATTACTGTAAATCTTTTCCCGTTTTGTTTTTTTTTTTTGGACAATTAACCGATATAAATGAATATGTATGTATGAATAAATATATACCTATATTGTTATTATTAAGACTGGCCTAGTTTTCTCAGCGGCGGCACGGTGGCTCAGCTGGTAAAGCATTGGCCTCACAGTTCTGAGGTCGTGGGTTCAATCCCGGCCCCGCCTGTGTGGGTTTTTCCTCCGGGCACTCCGGTTTCCTCCCACACCCCCAAAACATGCAACATTAATTGGACACTTTAAATTGCCCCTAGGTGTGATTGTCAGTGCGACTGTTTGTCCCCATGTGCCCTGCGATTGGCTGGCAACCAGCTCAGGGAATACCCTGCCTCATGCCCGTTGGCAGCTGGGATAGGCTCCAGCATTCGCCGCGACCCTCGTGAGGATAAGCGGCAAAGAAAATGGATGGTTTTCTATCTCGCTCGTGTTGTAATGCCTCCAATAGCCACTAGATAGCAGCATTGAGCTTGTGTGGGGTTAGTGCGCCACTATGCCAAGTAATTGTGTATATCCGACTCGAAATTATTTTTTTTCTACTGAAACAGGTATACATGCTCCCGTGTGGCTTTATTTTGAATTTATGATTATTTTTAGTTATTTTATTGAAGATGGAATTTGCAGTGGTCCTGTTGGTTTTGGTTGCCTTTTTTTTTTTTAGCTTTGAGTACAGCAAAATGTTATAAACAGGCCTTAGTATGCTACAATACACTTGTACACCACCGCAAACTATGACTAATAATTATTGTTTCTGATTTACGTTATGCAGTCGCTATTGTTGAGTCCCATGACTCCATATTGCTATGTTTTGCATCTTGTTTGGGAGGTCCAACACATAACCCAGCAAAGATTGAAGAGAGGTAATTGTAAAAAAAAAAAAAGCATCACGACCACATTTTTACCACCACGTTAAGTCATATCTTGAAATATTGAATATACGCCATCATGTGATGTAGTGTCTGCAGTCTCGTGGCTGCACCGTGACGACCGCCGTCGTGACTGCGACCGCCTCCTGAGTCCTTTAATGTCCCACTTTTGTTTTTTCTCCTCTTAAGACCTCTACTCCCCCCCCACACCAGCTGCATATCAACATGTACAAAGATTAAAAAGATGCAAGGATTATTTAAAATGTATATGTTTCTACCCCCTGTAACAATCATTTTTAAGCACACAGGAGGATATGACGAGCTCATGAGGTGTTCATTTCCTATATTCATACATCAAATTTTCGTCAAAATGATGTAGTGTGCATGCCAGGCCATCAGAGGGCAATATAGTTTTCTAACTGTTCTTGCATCCTATCAAAAAAGATCATTTCAGCGCATCTTCTTGACAACGATGTTTTTCGAACATAAAGTAGGTAGTGCGATCCTGTTGGAGACAGCACGTTAGTCCATTTTTAAGTTTAAAAGTCCACAAATTTACTGTAGCTTCTTTGACAATTGGCTCATTTTGATGCCTCCGTTCATCACCGAAGTAACGGATAATGTGTACATTTGCGCATACTTATGCTTGATACCCTTTTAAGAAAAATCATATGTGCAGTACAGTGCAGTCGTCACGGAGGGGTGGGCAGAAAGTGTCCTTATTTACTCTTTTTTTTTGTGCCAATAAAAGTAAGGTAAGTAATAAGGTGGAGGTGGGACTGCATCAGGGATCGGTGCTGAGCCCCTTCCTGTTTGCGGTAGTAATGGATAGGCTGACAGATGAGGTTAGACTGGAATCCCCTTGGACTATGATGTTCCCAGATGAGATTGTGAAAGCAGGGAGCAGGCGGAGGAACAATTAGAAAGATGGAGGCACGCACTGGAAAGGAGAGGAATGAAGATTAGCCAAAGTAAAACAGAATATATGTGCGTGAATGAGAAAAGTAGAGGGGGAAGAGTGAGGCTACAGGGAGAAGAGATGGCGAGGGTGGACGACTTCAAATACTTGGGATCGACAATACAGAGCAATGGTGAGTGTGGTAAGGAAGTGAAGAAACGGGTCCAAGCGGGGTGGAACAGTTGGCGGAAGGTGTCTGGTGTTCTATGTGGCAGAAGAGTCTCCGCTAGGATGAAGGGCAAAGTTTAGAAAACAGTGGTGAGGGGCGGCCACGATGTCCGGATTAGAGACGGTGGCTCTGAATAAACAACGGGAAGCAGAACTGGTTTGGACATGTCCAGAGGCGAGAGAGGGAGTATGTTGGTTAGAAGGGTGCTGAGGATGAAACCGAAGTGCGATGGAGCAAAAGAGCGAGAGGAAGACCAAAGAAAAGCTTGATGGATGTTGTGAGGGAGGACAGATGATGCACGAGATGGGCTTAGATGGAAAAAGATGACACGCTGTGGCGACCTCTAATCAGACAAGCCAAAAGGAAAAGAAGAAGAAAAGTATTGGCATCACCTGGTGGCAACCTGGTGTCAAGTAAACAAGTTTAACTGAATTGATGAGACTCATTTAGACAACAACAACAAAATTGTTTTCCTGCAATTTGTGGCATTTATAACAAATACAAAATAGTTGAATGTGAACAGGATGTCAATTACTTGAGGGGTTACACAAAAAAAAAAAAAATTCCATCATGTGTTAGCATGAAGCTAACGTAAAGGCAATTTTGGCTAGCATGTACTTGTTTTACCAAAGTGAATAAATCAGGTAATTTTTGGCACCACTAGTTGCTTCCGGTTGCTGTCATATTTTCTATAAGTGGTATCATTTGTGGCGGAATATCATAACACATGAACGGGGAAAAAAAGCTAAACAAGTACAGTCACGTGCAATTTTACATCTAAAATGAATGTTACATTTGTTAATTGTTGTGTGTTAAGCGGAGTTCACTATAAGGTGAGTGTGTCGCGTGAGAGTTTCTATTTTTAGTGCTCAGTGCGTGCGTGTGCGTGTGCGTGGACTCGTCCGGTGGCGCGGTTGTAAGATCGTTGTCCAATCGGGGCGTCTCTCACGCATGAGTGGGCGTGGCTCGCGTGGACCGGCCAAGGCTTTTACGCGCGATGCGTGCTCACGAAAAAGACATTTCACATCGCGGTACGACACGAGACGCTCGTGGATTCTGCTTCAGCGCGTCCTGCAATATATATATATATATATATTTAAAATTATTAGTATCATTTTTGGAGTGGATGATGGCGGGCAATGCGTGACTCAGCGTGGCGTGAAATTCCCTCGTGGGGCTCACGTTACTCCCCTCAACGTGGACTTTAAGGTGTGTGTGTTTTTTCATATTTATTTTTCCTTCTTCCAATCAAGTTGGCAATTATGACGGAGATGAACGAGATGGCGAACGACTCTCGGCTTCATCTCACCAACCAGCCGCTGCCGTCCAAGGTACACGCACACACAATTTTTTGACTGATAACTACATTTTCCATTAGCAATAAGAAATGTTTCCACACACCCAAACACGTCATAAATGTCACAGCCTGGTACACACTTAATATTAGTTATTAATGTTAGTGAGGTAAGGATGAGTAGTTGTGTATTATCATCATTTTTTTTTTACCTGCCGTGTTTTCCTACGTCTTTCAATTATGTAAGAGGTCAGTGGTGACATCACAGATCTATGTCATATTCCATTTAAAAATGAGATGCGGCGTCATTGCGCGCGCCCACCCGCAGCAACGTGCGCGCGCGTTTTTTTAATTTTTGTTATAAGGATGGGGTTGAAGAATTAAGTGATGGACTTCTGGACAGGAATCTCTTGAAGACAATTTTCAGGTTTTTTTATGTCCATGTGATAAAACATTTTCCTCCAAAACACAAGTGAAATTGCGTTTGTTGTGTTTTTGTATTTAAAAAATAAAATAAATTGTGATACATATTTAGAGATATTTGCCTTATTGCGCTCCCATGCAAATTTCCGCTGTCCAATGATGTAACCCCACATTCGGACTACTTTTTTTTTTTAAACCAACATATTGCTTGGATGAAAATAGAAAAAAAAATACATATTTTATATGTGCGTTAAATTATGCAAATGTTCACTCTCCAGTGACGTGCAACAAACGCTACATTTTTGGCTTTCTTTTTAAAAAAAAAATCAAAATCAGGAATAAATTTTTTTTTAGTTATGGATGAATCCCCTCTCCCCCTCAAATTATCAAAATTGAGAGATGCAAGCTTTTAATTTAAGAAAACGGGCTTTATAAAAGTAATTAAGTCGTTATTTCCATGGCCAGAAGCTAAAAGTGTTCATGGCGTGACCGTCTGCAAATGTCTGCTTGATTGTCTTCTTGTCCAATTGTTATGATTATGACGCCATTGTCTTTTTTTTTTTCCTCGTCTTTGTTTAGTTGGACTTATAAACATTGACGAACAGAAGCTGGCTGGTTAATGGGAGACATTTTTAGTCCGCTTGTTGGATTTATTAGCTGGAGCTCAGCATTTATTGACAACCCCCAGAGGATCTCTAATGTCCACTATTGATCATTTAAAATGCAAACTATAATCCAAATTCTTTTTAATGGCATTTCAAACTTATTTTACGACATTACTATTAAAAATACATGGCTTACTGGTGATTTGATTGAATGAATTTATCACTCAGTTGGTCTTTCAGATACAAATTTCATTTGGTTATTGACCGCACTCGTATGTCAAAACACTTTTGCATCTCAGATTATCTTTTTCCCGTTCACATGAATTAAAAATGCCCAAATCTGTCCAGCATCTCGCCGAATATATATATATATATATATATATATATATATATATATATATATGTGTGTATGTATGTATGTATACAAAAATCCTATGGTTTTTCTTAAATAAGATGGATAGCAAGTATTTAATATTGTATGTTAAAAACAAAGCAATAAAATTTAAGTTGCGCGTAAAGATAATTTTTTTAAAATTGTAAAATATTTCGCTTCAATTCAATAGACATTGTGCGGCTCTTTTTGGTGTACATGCTTTGGACACCTGGGGGCAGTATAATAAAGATATATCTATATGTATATATACTGTACATGAATCCAGTCAGTCCTCAATGAGCTGTACTATTATTAGTTGTTCGTCACAGAGGATAAAGAATATAAATGTCAGTATTATGTCTGTCTACATTTGTGCTCCAATGTTTTTGTTCAGCTATCATTTATAAAATCCAAACAATGCTATATGTTAACCCCTGTTTGTTGTTTTTATCGTGAACAAAACTGACTTTTCTAAGGCAACGCTACAGTTTTATATCCACAATGTGCAATTATTATTATTCGCTTGTTTCTCAAAATGTTCCTTGGAAGTCGAAGCAAGAAAAAAAAAGAAAAAGCGAACGACGCTTCATAAGACAAAAGTTTAATACGTTGGTCACACGTATCTCAAGACACGACTTTACTTCCTTGACACCATTGCTGTACTAATTTCCTTTTGAAGCACAGCTTGGCTTTCAGAAGGAACACAGAAAGCACAAATTTGGCGAGTTTTCCAGGTTCCTGTCATTATATGCATACTTTATCTGGAACGGCAAATGTGTGTGGGGGGGATTGCTGTAGGCGTCAATTTTTTTTACAAGACTAGAAAAAATGACAAGACACCCATATTTGTCAGATTTCACTTTGTATTTAGTATTTAGAAATCAGAATATATGTTTTTTTTTAAAAGCATTTATTTGTGTGATACAGCTGCAAATAAGTATTTGAACACCTGAGAAAAGCAATGTTAATATTTGGTACAGTAGCCTTTGTTTTCAATTACAGAGGTCAAATGTTTCCTGGAGTTGTTCACCACGTTTGCACACACTGCAGGAGGGATTTTGGCCCACTCCTCCACACAGATCTTCTCTAGATCAGGCCGAGAGTGTCAGCTCCCTCCAAAGATTTTCTATTGGGTTTAGGTCTGGAGACTGGCAAGGCCACAGCCACGCCAGAACCTTGATATGCTTCTTACGGAGCCACGACCCATCTTCAATGCTCTGACTGAGGGAAAGAAGTTGTTCCCCAAAATTTCACAATACATGGCCGCGGTCATCCTCTCCTTAATACAGTGGGGTCATCCTGTCCCATGTGCAGAAAAACACCCCCAAAGCATGATGCTACCGCCCCCATGCTTCACAGTAGGGACGGTGTTCTTGGGATGGAAGTCATCATTCGTCTTCCTCGAAACACGGTTAGTGGAATTATGACCAAAAAGTACCATTTTGGTCTCATTTTACCATAGATTTTTCTCCATTGACTCTTCTATATCATCCAAATGGTCATTGGCAAACTTAAGACAGGTGAACAGGTGTCTTTATGCAGCTAACGATGATTCATGATCATACATTGAGTGGAGGTGGACTTTCAATGGCAGACTAACAGGTCTTTGAGGGTCAGAATGCTAGCCGATAGACAAGTGTTCAAATACTTATTTTTGCAGCTGTATCACACATATAAATCGTTAAAAAATCACACATTGTGATTTCTGAATTTTTCTTTTTAGATTTTCTCTCTCACAGTGGACATGCACCTACCATGACAATTTCAGACCGCTCCACGATTTCTAAGTGGGAGAACTTGCAATATGGCAGGGTGTTCAAATACTTATTTTAGTCACTGTATTTGCCACATTGTCATCCAAGTATTGTATGCGTATGTACAGTATTCTGTGTAACTGGAGCAGGATGACAGGCAACGTCGTTGCCATCCAAATCGTCCGTTGACACGTTTTGTTTTCTTTTTTTTGTAAGATGACTATCAGGCGTCAAGAGGAGGCGGAGGATTAACCAGACCCGCTTTTGTCTTTTTCTCTCTCTCTCTCTGTCTCCTGCCGCGGGTACGTCGCCAAGGCTGGCAGAAGCGAGCGACCGATCGCTCATTGTTGTTATTTTAGTTCATCGTTGAAATACAACGGGAGCGACTAGCGCTTCCGTTTATAGCCCTCGTGCGCGCACGATGTTTTGTGGCGCTCGCTCATTTGACGGCGACAAATTTGTTCACATTAAAGATAAAAACGCTATTTGTGGACGGAAGGGAACGAGCCTAAACCCAAATGTGAGACGATTAGATTTACGTTGGGAAATAAATAAACGGTTACACGCCAATCTCATTTAACAATATCCTGAAAAAGCAAATGGATTACAGTTGCTACTTCAAAACCTGGAAAATTACCGATTGCTACTTTCTGTTAACCATTTGATTGAAATTTATGATTTATGTTATTCATTGCTCTTGTTCTCTCTCAGCAAGATGGTTTTTTTTTTTTTGGTCATGGTTGCAAAATTTGAACGGTGATGTAGTTTCCCCAAAAGTGTTATGACAAAACAGTAGAATCCATCCATTTAACAAGCCGCTGATCCTCACAAAGGGTCGTGGGTGGGGGGGCGCTGGAGCTAATTTTGGGCGAAAGGCGAACTACACCCTGAACTGGTCGCCAGTCAGTCGGAGGGAACACATATCGACAGGTCGCCGAGTGGGAATTGAACCCACGCCAAAAGTCAGTTGTGTGTACCACTACATTATCAGTGAGTCCTCAATAGCATCCTTGATGTTTTTTTTTTTTTTTTAATGCCACTAAACAATTCACGTTTGTTTAATTATAATTACTAATGAACATTAACATTGTAATGTACAACACAAAAAATATATCTTGGATAAATGAAACAGACTCGGGCTGTGTAAACAAAAGTTGGACTTCAACCAGTATTTAAAGAAGTAATATACAGTATTTGAGTATTCACAATTATACTTGGGTTGTTGGGCAAATGGTTCCATAATTGCACGCCGCTGCATGTTCATCTGTCTTGAATCCAAAGCGCTCCCACATGGTCGGTTTAGCGTTTGGAATCGGAACTAATTCCTTTTATCCCGCTCAGTTTTCTGTAACTGCAGCTAACTGCTCGCCATCAGGAAACGGACGCTAGTGCCCGCATTTCATACGCGAGACACACACACACACACACACACACTTATCGTTGGACGGAGCATCCTCACTCTACGCTATCTCTGGTGACCAGATGAAATGCATCGTTTGTCTCCTTTCAAATGGCAGGAATGTTTTTTTTCCCCCCTTCCTCAAGCGACTGGACACCTGTAGGCACCCTCTGTTTTTCACTTCACTTCGCTTCTGCCGAGCCATTCAGAAATTTGGGCACATATGCGACCAAATTAGTCACTCTACAATCCTGTTTTGTCCCCAGCAACCATCCCAGACTACTAAACCGTGTGCCGGAAGACGCAGATGGATATTACTTTACGCGTCCCTGCTAACTTTTGTGCATCTAGGTCGTGGGACGCACAGTATACGAGATCGCTGTATCGGTTATGCTACAACATAGCGTAGTGTGATCTCAGTACTGCACGGGCACGGGAGAAGCCAGCCGAGTCTGTTTTACTTCGGCTAATCTTCATTCCTCTCCTTTCCAGCGCGTGCCTCCGTCTTTGTAATTGTTCCTTCACCTGCTCCCTGCTTTCACTGGAGATCACAATATCATCTGCGAACATCACAGTCCAAGGTGATTCCAGTCCGACCTCATCTGTCAGCCTATCCATTACTACCACAAACAGGAAGGGTCTCAGGGTGGATCCCTGATGCACTCCCACCTCTATCTTAAATTCTTCTGACACACCTACGGCACATCTCACCTCTGTTCTGCTGTCCTCATACACGTCCTGTACCATTCTAACATATTTCTCCACTACACCGGACTTGCGTATGCAGTACCACAGTTCCTCGCTTGGTACTCTGTCATAGTCTTTCTCTAGGAATACGAAAACCCAATGTAGCTCCTTCTGACCTTCTCTGTACTTTTCCACGAGCATCCTCAAGGTAAATAATGCAACTGTGGTACTCGTTCTCGGCATGAAACCATACAGTTGCTCGGAGATACTTACTTCTGTCCTGAGTCGAGCCTCCACTACTCTTTCCCATAACTTCACTGTGTGGCTCGTCATCTTTATTCCTCCGTAGTTTCCACAGTTCTGAACAGCGCCTTTGTTCTTAAAAATGGGAACGAGTACACTTTTCCTCCGGCTCTTAAAATCCTTCTCAGACGATTATTGCAGATTAGAAATGAGATCATAAATCCAAGATATTTTTGAGTAATTTTTCCAAGACTGTTAACAGAACAGTTAAGGGTTGAGGTTATCAGTAATTCACCCTAAGGGGGGGGGGGGGGGCAGTTTCATTCCAGGGTCTCAGTACCTATCAGATACCCAAAGTATCTGAGTAGGTGTTCTATTAGTGAGGGTACTTCTGCATTCTTCTGTATCATCTGATTACAAAAGGAAGTTGCATTCAACAAATGTTTCTCGGCAGATTCCAGCAGCCAATGAGCCGTCCCGACATTTTCCCCATCACTTCAGTTTGAGTCAGTCCTTTTGAAAATCATAAATTCCACAGGCACCTCCTTGGGGGAGCTCATCTCAAGTGGGCCCCGTTAATGAGGGGAACGCACGATCTGTAAAAACTATAATCGGAAATTATAATCGGAATGGCTTTTTGGGCCGGGAACCCGCCGGACCCGGCGAGAAAGTGAGACGGCAAAAGTGTCAGCGATGCGACGACCTAGTTAAAGCGTGAAAGATTGTATCCCAAAAATTACACCGCGCTCTTGTTCCTTGAGCACCTTTGAAGTTTTTTTTTTTTTTTTTTCTGTCAGGCCCTCGTGATGGAACAGGAAGAGGAAGCGGGGCTCACGGTGCGATGCTATCACCTTCATGTGGTATTACGATGCGCTGATGATAATCAATATTTTGGAAGAAGAAAAAGAAAATGTATATTTTGATCACTTAAGTTGATAATAATTTACCTCCTGGAGCCAGAGTCGCATTGCTCGATGACATTTGGTTATTTTTGCTTTGAAGTGGCCGTGTATATTAGCCAACTTTTCATCAATAACTCCCCTAATGATTACTATTATTATTATTGTTATTATTATTCAGTCTTGGAAGCCGGATTCACTTAGCAACAGGAAATTTGGTTAGCAAGTCTTATCATGAGTAGACGCACACAAATGTATCAAGAGGCAAATAGAGGCTATTGTCTCAGGCATGGCCTGGCCTCTACCACGAGGGGGCGTGGCCAGACCCCTGCTCTGGGCGGGGCCAACCTCTGACCGCTGTCACACAGCTGTTGTTCATTTGACGGTAATTAGACCAGGCATTTAGGTTTAGAATTTGTCACTGGGATTTGCCAGTTCATTGCATTTACTGCATGTTGGATTCTCCACTATTGTCCCTAAGTCTAGTTTAGAGCGATCCTTGTCACAGCGAGTCTGTGCCCTTTTAGTTTGTCCACGTCTTGTCGAGTTTCTTAGTTTGTCTCATAGTCATCGGACCTTGTTTCACGTTGTTTGGATCTTGCCTTTGTGCCTCTGCCTTGTCGGACTGCTACACCGTGTATGTTCCTGACTTGGAATAAAACCACGCTCGATATCATGCCCTCGTCTCGGAGTCCTGCATTTGTGTCCGCCCTTGTGCCGCTGGCTATTGACAGCCATGCCGGAAAATTCTTTGAAGTGATCTATTTTGGACAATCGAGGGATTTTCTGCGATAGAAACTCTTGTGAATTTTGGGAAATTTCACTCCCGCGACTGAGGTTCACTTCACATGAAATCACGAGGAGACCCCCGAAAGCCTTTTTTTCAGAGATTTGCTCCAACTGCTGCCAGATTTGAAGCATTTATACTCAACTGATGGATGACAGTAAATTGACAAACATTTTGTACGACGGGTCGCCATGCGCGGTGCTTTCTGCTGTATGTTGGATCATATTTCAGGTAGAGCGCCGTGCGCTAGAGCTTCAGCATTGAATTATGTTTGCTGTTGTGACGCATTGATTGGCTACGTGTGTGAGATAATAGATGGCTTTTACAGGTCTGCTGAGGCTTGTGCCGGCAGCTAAGCGTGTGTATAAATTGACATCACCGTGCACCAGGGGTCGAGGGGCGTGGTACTCGGTGTCCAACATTAAGGAGCTAATACATTACATCTGAAGAGCCGCATACAAAGTTCACGCGGGATGACCTCCGTCGACGGTGCTAATGTTGAAATAGAAGCCCAGAGGAAGGCTCTCCTCTCTCCGGCACGCCAACAATTCAATTAATCGTAATTGAGATGTGCGCTCCGAGTCCGCAGTCATTTGTCCTAATCGACAAGACAAAAACATGATGCTTTTAAAAGCAACCGTGGATTGCGCTCCCGCGACCCTCGTGAGGATAAATGGATGGAAGGATTACGCTGACCGAAAGACCCTTACCTTATCTGGCTACGCTCAAAATATTAGAAAAAATACTTTTGTGTGATTATCTCAATTTCAATCCCAACTCGGCATCAGTAAAACTCACTAGAGCACCGAATAAAGTGGGCCAATATCTAGTAACGCTTTATTGTTCATTGTAATTTTCCAATCACAGTATTTTCAATTAAAGAAAAAGAAGACAAATTAAATGGAGGAAAAGTGTACTCGTTCCCATTTTTAAGAACAAAGGCGCTGTTCAGAACTCTGGAAACTACGGAGGAATAAAGATGATGAGTCACACAATGAAGTTATGGGAAAGAGTAGTGGAGGCTAGACTCAGGACAGAAGTAAGTATCTGCGAGCAACAGTATGGTTTCATGCCGAGAACGAGTACCGCAGATGCATTATTCGCCTTGAGGATGCTCGTGGAAAAGTACAGAGAAGGTCAGAAGGAGTTACATTGTGTCTTTGTAGACCTAGAGAAAGACTATGATAGAGTACCAAGAGAGGAACTGTGGTCCTGCATGCGCAAGTCTGGTGTGGCGGAGAAATATGTTCGAATAGTACAGGACATGTATGAGGGCAGCAGAACAGCGGTGAGATGTGCCGTAGGTGTGTCAGAAGAATTTAAGGTGGAGGTGGGACTGCATCAGGGATCCGCGCTGAGCCCCTTCCTGTTTGCGGTCGTAACGGATAGGCCGACAGAGGATGTTAGACTGGAATCCCCTTGGACCGTGATGCTCCCAGATGAGATTGTGAAAGCAGGGAGCAGGTGGAGGAACAATTAGAAAGATGGAGATATGCATTGAAAAGGAGAGGAATGAAGATTAGCCGAAGTAAAACGGAGTATATGTGCGTGAATGAGAGGGGTGGAGGGGGAAGAGTGAGGCTACAGGGAGAAGAGATGGCGAGGGTGGATGACTTCAAATACTTGGGGTCAATGGAGAGTGCGGGAAGGAAGTGAAGAAACGGGTCCAAGCGGGGTGGAACAGTTGGCGGAAGGTGTCTGGTGTTCTATGTTCCTATGGCGTTACCCATTGCATGTTAGCATTCAGATAAAGGAGGTTGCTTTAACTACACAATGAAAGAAGTTTTCCATCTGTTTCTTATCGTTCTGCTTATATATCATGAATCTTTTTTTTTTTTTTACCTGGGACGTGACGCAAAAAGATGTTCTGCTGTTAATTCACGTGCGTGTCCACTCCACAGGCCCGTTTGCATGACCGTAAAGTGATTCGTAATGAAGCTACCTTGTTTTGTTCACCGCGCCGCGCTCGACTGGTGGCGTCTGCACATATTCTCGCAAAGCAGCAGCATCCGCTTATCTCGCCGGATCGATGCGACCTGTCGGGGCCTCTCGTGCGATTTTGACAGCGTCCATCGTGCGGGACTGCTCGCGGCGATGGAGGCTGCTTTTGTTGTTTTTTTGTCAATACGCGTGTCACACGGCGCATTTTGATGCCGCTTCACACTCGCTCGCGTCAGATTACGAGCCTGGGACGGGCTGTTGATCGGCGATAAGGCCTGTTTGATCGCATTTATGGCCCTGGTGTCATCAAAAAAAAAAAAAAAATCAATTTACCCCCCCCAGCCACGCCCCTGATGATTACGAGCACTTTGGGGGGGGGGGGGGGGGGGGATTGTTCTTATCCAACCTCTGTGTCCCAACACTTTTGTCTATACCTTGTAGCTGAGCTTGCTTATTCTTTATGAGGTGTTATTTAATCTGAAACTCATCATGTCTGCCCCCCCCACGCCCCCTTTCCCCCGGTGCTCGTATCACAGCAGAGTTAAGCCATTACATTGTTCCGGTCCCCCTCCCTGAAGGCCCATTGGACAGAGTTCCAAAATGTGCGGCATTATTGCATTTTTTTTGTGAGGATAAAATTGCATCACAAACAACTTTGGTTGCAGTCTCGCCCCCCTCCCCACCCTAAAAAAAAAAAGCAGTAAAATTTTAAAATTGCATCAGGACTTCTACGTTTAACCTTTTTTCCTCTCATTTTTTTCTTCATTTTCTCAGGGTGTGAAACGATGGAAAATACTTTTACTTAGAGTAGTTACACACCGTTAGACATGGCTCTGGCCTGACTAAACGAAGCCTCTCCCTTCATTTCGACGTGGTTCCATGGCAACAAAATACAGATATTTTTTTTTCTTCCAGAAGATAATAAGTCAATAAGTCAATTTCAGATGTTCACTGCTTACGACATTTTGTTTGTGTGTTTAGCTGCAAAGGCTGAAGCGCTCGCTGTCCTTCATGCGCAGTAAGAGCGTTGAGAACTTCTTCCAGCGATCCAACAGCGACGCCCGCCCACCCCCGGAGTTCATCGCGGAGGCCCCGCCCCCCTCTCCGCCCTCGCCGCCGCCCTCGGAGCTGGCGCCGGCGGGCTCGCCGGTCGCGGGCTCGCGGCTCTCGCCGTCGCCGTCCGTCAGCCCCGACCCTTCCGTGGCCTCCCGCTCGCCCTCGCTGAGGCTGTCCCCGTCGCTGCCCGCCAAGCCCCCCCAGGCCCCGCAGATCACGCACTGCTTCCACGGCCACGTCTTTCGCAAGCCCACCAACTGCCAGCTCTGCAAGCACATGATCCTCGGTAAAGACACCGTGACGTACGGTAACAACAGACACGTGCTCGTCTCTGCAACGTTCCAGATTGGAAACTTTGTGGGGAATGAAGCCACTTGCATGAAAATGAATCAAGCATAAATATAAACATTTTGTTTTGTCATATTTTGCTCACATGTGGAGGGATTAAAGTAGAACGGCTCCATTTTTGTTGGATTCACTCAAACGTATGATGTTCCCCAACTATTCTTTAAATCTGTCCATCCATGTTCTTAGCCGCTTATCCTCATGAGGGTCGCGGGGAGTGCCGGAGCCTATCCCATCTGTCAACGGGCAGGTTGCCAGCCAATCGGAGGACACGTAGCGACAGACAACAGCCGCACTCACAATCGCACCTAGGGGCAATTTAGAGTGTCGAATTATCCATTCATCCATTTTCTTAGCTGCTTATCCTCACGAGGGTCGCAAGGAGTGCCCGAGCCTCTCCCAGCTGTCAACGGGCAGGAGGTGGGGTACACCCTGGGCTGTTTGCCAGCCAATCACAGGGCACATAGAGACAGTCACACCCATGCTCACACCTACGGGCAATTTAGTGTGTCCAATTAATGTTGCATGTTTTTTGGGATTGTGGGAGGAAACCGGAGTGCCTGGAGGAAAAACCCACACAGGCACAGGGAGAACATGCAAACTCCACACAGGCGGATCCGGGATTGAACCCGGGACCTCAGAACTGTGAGGCCAACACTTTACCAGCTGCGCCACCGTGCTGCCCCATTTTTTTAAATCCGTGGCTTAATTGACCTTATTTACTTATTGACTCACATAGGATTTATTGTTCATCTGTTCATTACTGAGTTTGTTAGATATTTTTTACTTTCTATGATACTTGACTTTAATACTTATTGTCTTGCATAATTCCACACCATTTTACTTCGAAGCAGATAGATAATTACTGTGTACATGAATCATTTTTACTGGACATACTTACACATTTACTTACTTTATTTACTTACGAGATTGATCCCAACAAGTCACAGAATTTTTTTTTTGCATATATATATATATATATATTTGCACGCATACTTAGCTATTTTACACACACACAGATTCCAGAAGGGCATTCATTTTTTTTTTCTTTTAGGTTTTTCAAAATGAACCTGAACATAAAAGCCGTAATTACTTGAAGTCCATCGTAACTTGGATGTTAGTGTTTTCCCCGTGCGCGTGTGAGCTTGTGGATTTTATTTTGAAGTCCTTTTGCTCCTCTTTTAGCCCATTCCCATCAACTTGATGGATTACCAACTGCAAACTTCTCCTCTTCTCACGGGATGTGCTAATCCCCCCCCCCCCCCCCCCAGCACGCATTGTATCTTTATTATTATGATGTGATGCATCATCTGGCTCCCCCGCAGCCTCCGGCATTCAATCCCCCCCCCCTCCCCCCCCTGTTGCGCGGGTTTTAATCAACACGTCAGTGAAGTCAAAAAAAACGCTCGTGTCTAATTTCAAAGCCGCTGGGATAGGATGGGGAATAAAAATCGCTCATAAATCATGAAAAACGGCCAGGATTCTCGCGCATGAGTGCTCTTAACACCGCGGCGGCACCGTGACCAATTATTTTTATCTTCCTTCCCGAACAGGAAACTCCAAACAGGCTCTGCGGTGTAAAACATGCAAGCTGGCGGCTCACCTGTGGTGCACCTCGGAACTCTCGCAGCAGCCGTGTCACGGGAAGGTGCGACAAAACACGCGCACGGAACATATTTGCTACATAAGGGACAACGCGTGGGGGGGGGGGGGGGGGGGGACGGGCCTTCAAATTTCAGATCAGCACAGTTTTTGAGTGGAAAATCAAGATTAGGTGGTGAATCTCAGGTTGCCACGTTGTTCATGGCAGAGAGAAATGCCAGCGTGTTGGAAGTTGGACATGTTTAGGCACCTTGTACTACTACTCAGAGTAAAATGGTTCTTTCGGCTTGTCCCGTTAGGGATCTTAACAGTGTGACATCTCAGATGATCGCTCATATTTGTTTGGCACGGTTTTCACGCCGGATGCCCTTCCTGATGCAACCCCTCCTGGGGAGACGTACTACTCGTACTCGTACTACTCATCCTACTACGCAGAGTATGTGTGTCACAGTACCGTAATTCCCGGCCTACAGAGCGCACCTGGTTATAAGCCTCGCTCAGTACATTTGTAAAGGAAATACCATTTGGTACATACATAGGCCTCAGTTGTACGTGTAAAAGCCGCAAATGCCCACATTGAAACACGAGATATTTACAAAGAAAAACGGTTCACAGAGAGTTTAATGCTGGCGCGGCCACGCTAATACTAACGCTAGCGCTGCCGCGCTAACAGGGAAGTGTGAGATCTGATCTGACTGTCACAGTACCGTAATTCCCGGCCTACAGAGCGCACCTGGTTATAAGCCTCACCTAGTATATTTGTAAAGGAAATACTATTTCGTACATACATAGCACATATGTAGGCCACAGTGGTACGTGTAAAAGCTGCAAGTGCCCACATTGGAACCGACATTGAAACACAAAATATTTACAAAGAAAAACGGTACACAGAGAGTTTAACGCTAGCGCTGCCGCGCTAACAGGGAAGAGTGGGGAAAAAAAAGACACTAGTAAAAATCACCGACACACGGCAGTAACACGCTAGGGCAGCGCTAATAGGGCTGGACCGGTAAAAATCACTCCCTCGGCACATATATTCCAAAAGTCTCACTCTTACCTTTTCCACTCGAGCGCCCCCTTGCGGGCAGTTAGAAAAAAAAAAAATGCACAAATTAGCTGCATCACCCCATAAACAGCAGGGTTGAAACCGTGTGGAAAAAAATTGCGGCTTATAGGCCGGAAATTACGGTAGGGAGTAGAAAGTGTGTTACGATCGTGCAAGAAGATCGTTGGGTATGACAAATGTCGTGTAAATAGGAACTCGGTGAGTCATCGTCACTTTCGATATGCGTCATAGTTGTAAATGTGTAGATCAATTTATTATTATTCCATGAGAAACATACAAGTCATGCGGTTTTTGTTTTTTTGTCGCAGGCCACACTGTAGTTATGGTTTTCCCTAGTTGGCCATTATGACTGAGGAATATCGGCGTCTCGCGTGACATTTGTACGCCCGTAGCCCGATTTTGCGTTTCCAACCTCTCGCACGGGACTTAGCATATTAGCATGTGGCACTTTTTAAGAGCAACGCGTCTCTTGAGCCATCCAAGACGGCGCGAACGAAGGCAAAATTACCTCGTGCGCGATTTCTCTCCGCATAATGCGACGGAGCGGCTCATCCGCGAGCCGATGCGGCGACGCTGATTGCGCTTAATTCAGTGTGAAATGACAAGTCGGTGTCGGAAAGCCGCGTTTTGAAAGTCCGAGCGAGATGTTCCTTCCCGGCCGGCGGCGTGTTTTCCATTCTCAAGAATCTCTGCAAATGACTGGTTTGAAGTCTCCGCTAATGGCGGCGTGGGGGCCTTGAAGATGGGACTAATGGAAGCCGAACAAAAAAATCATTACGCTCTGTCTTCTCCTTCGTTAGTCGGGCGCCTTCAAGCGGAACTTCAGCTCGCCTGTCCTCGTCAGCGAACAACTGGCCGTCGTCAAGGAAGTGCAGACCACTCAAGGTGAGTGTGTGTCTACGTGTGTGTTTGTTTATGTGGTTTATGAGGACATTGCACCTGAATACACGCCACACTATCACATCATTTTGAATTATGAGGACATGCCCATAGTCCTCATAATTCGGACAATGCAGAAGTGTTGGTCGGTCCTCATAATGCCGGAATACCAAATTTCAGCACATGTCCTCATAAACCTGAATTCTTTGTATTGCACTGTATTCAACGACTGCGGCCTCCTGAGTGCAGGAGCAAAAGGGAAAGAAAATTTCTGATAATTTTCCAGTAAATTTGAATGGAAAGGTAAATTGGGCAATTTAAGCAAGCTAGCCTATGAGGAGTTTCACGTGCAAAAAGCAGATGTCATTGGAAGTAGGTCTTTTTGATGGTTCCAGGTCATTTTTATTTGGAGCGCTCCACGTTAATGATGTTTTTAAGAAGGAATTAATGGAATAATTTTGTGGGGGGGGGACAGATGTATTTTTTTGTTGTTGTTGTTGAAAAGCTCTTTCAAAGAAGTCTTTGATGTCATTTTACCGCAAAACCAGACAACTCCGAGAAACTCCGTACATGTCTAAAATGTGCACATAACCATGTAATTACACCGAAATAGTTCGTATGATACTTTGTACATCAGCAACTAATAACGTGACTTTATGAGAACTAGTTTCTTCGAGTGAGCCTTAAGCAACTTCAGTTACCGTATTTTCCCGCACTATAAGGCGCACCTAAAAGCCTTTAATTTTCGACGGTGCGCCTTATAATCAGGTGCGCCTTATATATGGATTAATATTGAGCCTTTAGTGCAGCTCCATCTAATGGATGCATAACCTAACCGTAACCTCTATTATGACGTCTATTCTATGCACCTTATAATGCGGTGCGCCTTATATATGGAAACAGTTTAAAAATAGTTCATTGAAGGTGCGCCTTATAATGCGGAAAATATGGTACGTAATTGTCATCATATTTGTTGTTTCCACCATCTCAGATCCTTGATCGTGACCAACTTCAGCGACGGCGTCCTCGTAGAATCTGCGCGCCTGATCAATAAGGCCAATCACACCGATGAAGCGGTGTCAATTTTACCATGAGAACTGCGCACACATTTCTACACAGTTTGCATGATATCACATCCGTCTTCCGTTTATTACATCGTAGTAATGGCCTCGTTCGCAAACTAGCCTTATTATTTGCGAATAATAGTGCTAAAGATGTATTTCCAAGTGCGGAAAACAGCCAAACAAGATCAGACCATTTCTATTAGGATGTTATTATGGAGACAAAGTATCAACGAAGCCGGCAGCGAATAGCGTATAGCGGTACGCGGTGACGTTGAAAGCGGCTGACTTGTCCTTAAAGAGGCCACCGTACTGTACGTTAGGTCAACACGTGGGATTCACAAGTCGCACCGAATCAGGCTTTAGCGCCTCGTGCTGTCATTTCCTTTTAGGGTCCGCGAATAAGGGACACGACTAACCTACAACATTATTGGAAGGCACTGAAATAGGGAGGGGAAAAAATGCCTCTCGACTGTGGTGGGGGAAAAAGCCAAAGAAAAAGCAAATGCAAACTTCCTGTTGCTAGCTTTCACCGTTCTGTTTCCTGGTCGACCCATTTAAACTAATTTTTAGGAACAAGTCATTTTTTGCAGGAAAAGTATCACGTTAAAAAGCACCATTTCATTTCTAGACCATTTTATTCTAAAAGGGTGTTGGCACGTCTCAACTTTGGTCTCCCCTCTCGCAAACTAAAGTGGGTCACTCCAGGTTAAATTTAGACCCCCCGCCTGATTCTTCCCCCATGCCGACAAATAGGCACAATATTCCCTATTGTGTGTACTTTCAGAGGCGGTGCGGGCGCGCATGGACCCGGTGTACGCCGCCTTGCGCCACGGGACGTCGCTGGCGCAGATGAGCCGCTCCAGTTTCGGCAGCACGTCGGAGTCGCCGACGCGCAGCCCGGTACGAACCCCGGGACGCGGGAGGATGCGCCCCTGTGCGCCGCACGATTGACAACAAGTTTCTGCGCATCCCAATTCCGTCTTTTTAGTGAAGCCCGCTCTATATTGTGGTTTGACGTTCACGGCACAACGATATCACTCCCCCCCCCCCCCCTCTGGAATGCACCTCCCTTTATTTTTTTTCCCCAAATATATTTTTTCATTTATTTATTTATTTTCAATTTTTTTTATTTTATTTTATTTTTTGCTGTTCTGTACAGTAATGATTACCTAACATTTTACGTCTTACCACTGGATAAATAATAATAATAATAACCATCAACACGGCCAACATTAAAGTACAGTAGTGTACTAGGCCCAAGTGTTATTTATTTTTTTTTTTTTTTAATCTATGAAACAGTATAGGACGGCATGGTGGGTCACAGTTCTGAGGTCCCTGGTTCAATCCCGGCCTCGCCTGTGTGGAGTTTGCATGTTCTCCCTGTGCCTTTGTGGGTTTTCTCCGGGCACTCGTTTTCTTCCCACATCCCAAAAACATGCAACATTAATTGGACACTCTAAATTGCCCCGAGGCTCCGGCACTCCCCGCAACCCTTGTGAGGATAAGCGGCAAAGAAAATGGATGGATGGTTTTTAATTTACATTTTTGTAATTTTAATTTATAACTTGTATTCATTTTTTGTTTGAATTTTTAATTTTTTTAAATATTTTTTGTTATTTAAAAAAATGACTGCACTGTACAGTAGTGATGACCAAACATTTTACATCATCATGACCAACATTAAAGTACAGTAGCGTACCAGGCCCAAGTGTTAAAAATAGTTTTATCTCTAAAACAATATGGATTTATTGTCAACCACTAACATTATGCGTAGTTTGAATGTTAACATTGCTTTTAATTATAGGGGGAAAAAAACTCACATAATGACATTTAAAATGTATTGCACGCGAATATTAAATTGTTCCTAAATAACACAGCTCTTAAGGAGTGAATGTAAATGTGTAGAAATGATAAGGGGATTCCTTAGCGGTGAAGGGAGTACCCGCTTTGAGTCTTGCTACTGCACAGTATAAAAAAAAAAAAATCATGTAAAAATTTTGCGTACATGTTGTGCCGTCGAAGGCCTCAATTAACAAGTGGTGCATAATGTGGTTGCTCAAAGGGCGAGGGCAGGCAGTGCAGCCTGGAGGAAGACGGCCCTCAGGAGACCGCAGGTAACACCGATATTCTCTACTGTACTCTTCCCTGTGTACATGCAAGTATTTGTACGTTTGTGTTTTTATTAGTGCTGTCAAACTTGAACCATCAACTCATGATTAATCACCCCCACAAAAATGATCATATCAGCTGAATGGCGCAATTTATTTTGACCCTCGAGTCACCAATGGCGTAGTGGTACACGCGCCTGGCTTTAGTGTAGTTAGCGTGGGGTCGATTCCCGCTCAGTGATGGTGTCGATATCTGCCTTGCAACTGCCTGGCGACCAGTTCAGGGTGTAGTCCGCCTTTCGCGGGAAGCGAGCTGGGATAGGCTCTGGCTCGTCCTTGACCCTTGCGTTCCGTTCCAGATTCCGTCGGCGCCGACAATGAGTCGGAGAACCAAGAGGACGACGAGAACGGCGGGCAAGCGGAGACGCCCGCTGAGGTGTGTGTGAGCGTGTTGGTGTATGTGCGAGTGTGTGTATAGCTCACGTTGTGCTTCCTGTGCCAAGGTGCCCCCCAAACGCATCGAGGTGCACCCCATGCACACGTACGTGGCGCTCTACAGTTTTCTGCCTCAGGAACACAACGATCTGGAACTACAGTGAGTCAACACGCATCCCGATTGTTTTGATCCAAAAAAAGAAACAAAATTAATGTCCCTCCTACTTGAGCGCGGCGTCCTCAGGGTACGTTTTCAGGCCCTCTGAAGATGACTAATTACCCACTCCCAGCTTGTCGCCGTACTCACTTAGTAGATGAAAGAGAGATACCGAGGATTGCTGTGTTGAAGTTGTTCGGGTGAGGTGATGAAGTGGGCGGGTTGGTAGTTCCAAACTCCGAAGATGAGCCTTAAAAAGCAAGCGCGGCGTGAGAAAATGAGGTTAATGGAATTCACTCCATTTGGAAGGACGCGAAACATCGAGATGCCGTCGCTATCGGTGAACTCGAACAAAGAGCCGAACTACAATGAACGAAGCTCCCGTTTCCTGGTAGTTCCGATATGTTAATTCTAATTTAATTCCTACGATAATCTAATTTATTGATTTCTTTATGATTTGATGGATTCAACCACAACCCGTACATCATGGCCTGCCTCATCGTTGTTTTCTAAACTTTGCCCTTCATCCTAGCTTAGACTCTTCTGTCACATAGAACACCAGACACCTTCCGCTAACTGTACCACCCCACTTGGACCCGTTTCTTCACTTCCTTACCACACTCTCCATTGCTCTGGATTGGTGACCCCAAGTATTTGAAGTCATCCACCTTCGCCATCTCTTCTCCCTGGAGTTTCACTCTTCCCCCTCCACCCATTCTCATTCACGCACATATATTCTGTTTTACTTCGGCTAATCTTCAACCCTCTCCTTTCCAGTGCGTACCTCCATCTTTCTAATTGTTCCTCCGCCTGCTCCCTGCTTTCACTGCAGATCACAATATCATCTGCGAACATCATGGTCCAAGGGGATTCCAGTCTAACCTCATCTGTCAGCCTATCCATTACTACCGCAAACAGGAAGGGGCTAAAAGCGGAACCCTGATGCATTCCCACCTCTATCTTAAATTCTTCTGACACACCTACGGCACACCTCACCGCTGTTCTGCTGCCCTCATACATGTCCTGCACTATTCTAACATATTTCTCCGCCACACCAGACTTGCGCATGCAGTACCACAGTTCCTCTCTTGGTACTCTGTCATAGGCCTTTTCTAGATCCACAAAGACACAATGTAGCTCTTTCTGACCTTCTCTGTACTTTTCCACGAGCATCCTCAAGGCGAATAATGCATCTGTGGTACTCTTTCTCGGCATGAAACCGTACAGTTGCTCGCAGACACTAACTTCTGTCCTTAGTCGAGCCTCCACTACTCTTGTGTGGCTCATCATCTTTATTCCTCTGTAGTTTCCGCAGTTCTGAACATCGCCTTGCAAATGATAAAGTGATTTTAAAAATAGCATGAAAATGAAAAGTTTTTTTCATGTTTTGGAGAAATCTGTTGTTCTTTTTTTCGTCTTATTTTCATGTCTTGACGTTAAAGCTCGGCACGTCGGCCGAGGTGCACCAGACGGGCGTCTTTTTATGGGAAAATAGGGATGCGGTTAATGTCGCGGGGATGAGCGCGTCATATGAAATGAACTCCGATTCACTCCCAATCGCACGGCGTCGTGACGAAAAGTGGTCGGGACGTAAGTTGTCACGAATCTGACTGATTGTTGCACGTACGCTCAACTGCTTTTATGCACTCTCGTCTCTCTACTGTTCTTTATTTCCCTTTTTTTTATTTTTGTGTAATCCTCCTTTCGTGTTATCTTATTTCAGCCCCGGCGATCGGGTACAAGTCACGGACGACTCCAACGAGGAGTGGTGGAAGGTGAGAAATAAATCATATTTGTCGTCGTGTTTATTGTGCGGGTGACGTTGGAGGTGTTTATATCAAGCGCACCCGCTCAGCGGCAAATGTAGTCATTCCCCCCCCGGAAGATTAATCTTAAAAGATTGTACAAAACAAGTGCGCCTATATAATCCCAGACGCCTCTCAAGGCCTCCGTCGATTCCGGCGTCTTCAATCATCAAGCATTGCCGTCAGCGCTGAACTCTGCCCCCTCGCAGGATGTAAAATGTGATGGGGAAAAACAAAAAAAAAACCAACAAAAAAAAAAAGAAATTGTGAAGAATGGATGCAAAGTGTTTTTTCAGATGCTTATGCAAATGTACTGAAAACAATTTCAGCTTGTCAGCCTCTGCGGACGCTGACAGGCGCACGCTACAAATTCATATCTTGTGATCAAGAAAATAGAATACGGGGGAATAATACGTTTAGGATACGTTCTTGGGATTTTGTGATTTCTTGATGTGCAGTGTGTCTCGAACAGGGGGTCTCAAACTGGCGGAACGCGGGCCAATTGCGGCCCCTAAGGTGATATTTCGTGGCCCCCACCTTACTACGAAAGTTAAACCATAGCGCGGCCCCTGAAGTTTTATACGAACGGCGCTTTTACAGCGTTGCGTGCGGAGCTGACGAACCTACCAATCACGGTGGGGTTGTGGCTCCCGGGGGCGTGGCAGCGACCGGGGTCGACGCAAGCAGAGACACATTTTTCACTGAAAAGTTACAGTGGTGTTGCCGTAGAGAGTTTCATGAGTAGTTTTGCATCCCAGCTTCCTTGCTTATCTTATTTTGTGCTAAAAAATAATAAATAAATAAATAAATAAAGAGAACAACAAACAATGCAACAAACCAAATAAATAAATACATACATACATAAAAATACAGTTTTAACAAAAAAAAAATCTAATTTAAATTGCGTCCTTGTCCGCCGAGGCTGCGGCCAAGCCTCAGCTAAAATGTGCCCACAGCGCCCCCAAAGGTGAATTGAGTTTAAGATCACTGATCGAGAATGTCTCTTTATAATTTCATAAATGCATTACTAAAGCAGTTTGGGTGTGCCCGCGTAATCGATTTTTATCCCAATAAACGACGACACGCGCGATGCCTTTTCTCGATGAGCAGCCATTTTCCTGAGTTTTTTTTCAACACACGATTTCATCAACGGGGTGCCCGATATACGCAAAATGGAAATGTCGATAACCGTTCAGCACGTAGATTTGCCTCTGTCATCTACGGTATTAATTTTGTAATGTTTTAAAATTGTCCAGCGGCTCTGTGGCCATCGCCATGCTGGAATTTGCCGTTCGAATTAGACTGGCGCACCCGATTGCCAGAGACGTTTACCCGATTTTGTGTCGATTTGTGAAATCCGTGACTTATTTGGGGAAATTCCCGAAGCAGGCGCGTCTTCTGAAATCCAAATATTTGGAATACAGATGAATTGACTGATTCAGTCGGATTCCCCTTGGACCGTGAAAAGAAGAAGACTGATTCAATCCAAGATGGCTGACTTCCTGTTCGAATTCGGCCGTGGGTACTTGCCGCTGCCGTGGCGCTGCGATCGGGAGTTTGAAGTTTTGGGAGGTTGTGTTTTGGGGCCCATAAAGTCCACTTGCGCAGCTTCATCGCGACACACCCTCTGCATCGACGTCGTGCGGATTGATGAGAAAATAGCGGTCAGGATGCGCAAAGGCAAAACCGGCAACTGTCGGTTTTCCACCCCCAGGCGGGTCAGCAACCTCGACGCGAGCCCTCATCCTTTACCCCGAGGTACGAAATATGACTCACGGCTTTCGCTGCGGTTGTGTTGCGTCGACCTCCCCCCAGGGCAAGAGCGGCGACAGGGTGGGCTTTTTCCCGGCCAACTTCGTGCAGCGGGTGCGCCCCGGCGAGCGCGTGTGGCGCGTCATCCACGGAACGTCCGCCGGCAGCCGGGAGCGAGGACACATGGCGGTCAAGGAGGCGCAGGTAGCCAACCGCCCCCCACTTTCCGCTTTAGGTGGTCTTTTACGACCCCCCGAGGTGTCATCATAACCATGGCATCTTTTGTCAGATCTGCGTGGGCAAGCGTGAGGACGGCGACATCTTGGTGAAGCTGAGCAGCGGCAAGAAGCGAGGCCTGGTCCCCGCCCACTCCATCGAGGAGATCTGAGCTTCGCCGCCGTCGCCGTCTCCCGTCTTCTTTTTTTCCCTTCTTCTTCATTCTGCGCAAAACAGATGAAGTGGAACATGGGAGGAACTATCGTCCCGGTCTCCTCGCTGATCACAAAATGGGACTTTTTGGTTTTGTTTACATTTGGACGACGCGCTTCCCTTCCTCCTTCCCGCTTTCCCACGCGCGAGGAAGTCAACGCTCGAGTCTGAAAAGGAAGTCGGACGTTTTGCTTTGAATCAGCAATTCGACGGATTTTTTTGGAGACCGATGCCAATCCCGATGATTGGCAGAATAGAATTCCCAAGATTAATTTAAAGATATAATATGAATGAAATCACATTTTTTTTTTGTCCCTTTACGCTTTCAATTACAGGCAGAACATTTGACTGTTTTACTTTGACTAGTATTTGTTTAAATTTAAAATGAAGAGAAATTGGACAAAATCATCTGTCCACCCCCCCCCCAATTTCTGTCAATTTTGGGGGGCATATTTGTTTGAATGTTTATGTGTAAAAAAATAAAATGTTGCTGTTTAGAAGATGGCTAATACCCCTTTCCGTCGGGTCCAACTATTGTGTATTTTCAACGTAAAGTTCGATTTACGGGGAAATTGTTCACTTGGAGACGGCACGGAAAGCGCTGGCCTCACAGTTCTGAGGTCCCGGGTCCGATCTCGGCCCCGCCTGTGTGGACTTTGCATGTCCTCCCCGTGCCTGCGTGGGTTTCCTCTGGGTGGCACTCCGGTTTCCTCCCACACCCCAAAAATATGCAACATTAATTGGACACTCTAAATTGCCCCTAGGTGTGTTTTTGAGTGAGGCTGTTTGTCTCCATGTGCCCTGCGACTGGCTGGCGACCAGTTCAGGGCGTACCCCGCCTCCTGCCCGTTGACAGCTGGGATAGGCTCCAGCACTCCCCGCCCCCTTGTGAGGATAAGCGGTGAAGAAAATGGATGGATGGAAGGATAGAACCGTTCCCATTGCGTGCGTAGAAAGCTAAAGAGGAGTGACGTGTGTGTTGAAGTGTACGGTCAGGCCTGTGTGTGTGGCGACCCATACCCCCCCACCCCACCCCCACCGAGTCACCACTGACCTCACTCACATTCCGCTTGGCCTCCCGTCGTTTGGCTTTCATGCGGGAAACGCTTGCTGGTTCTCCCCCCCCCATAAAGGACACCTGACTTCCGCCGCAGAGTGACGCCTCTTCTCAAAGCAGAGATCCTTTCATCCCCAGCGTGGGTATGGCGATGGTCCCCCCCCCCTTTATTACGTGCTGGTTATTGTTCCATTGAAATATGAAAACGTGAACACAGCTGGATTTAGCCTTGCTTATCAACACTGTAGCCTTCTAAACACAAAGGTTGTTTTTTTTTTTTTTTTTTTTTTTTGTTCTTCACATCCCCTAATAAAACGTCTTTAAAAACCTTTCCCATGGTGCTTTTCTTATTCCCCCCCCCATGGGAAATAATGTAAGGGAAGACTTCAATAATGAAAATTAAATACCATATCGCGAAAATATTTCAAAATATATCTTTTTATTTTTAGAGGTGCCGTGGAGGTGTTTTTATATTTCAGGTTAGCATTGAGTGTAGCCACGGTGCTAAAATTCCCCCAAATGTTGTCGTGTTGCCGTACTTGCACTTCACATAATTTCACTCTCGCACGTTTGCTGTCAATCGTAGCTGGTAGCACTTTAGCACTCCAGTATGCGGCGCGCTCACAGCTTCCTGCTTGTTGTAGTTAAAAAAAAAAAAAAAAGGACCCAGTACCTCTCATTTGCTTGCTTTTTTTTTTTTCAACAGTTAAAGTAAAACTCGTACAGTGACATTGAAATACACTTTCACACGGTGCCAGTTTTTCCCACTTGTGTTCATAATACAAAGCCTGTAAACGTTCTGGAGCTTCGTTTTGGCTTTGATCGGCGTATAAAAAATACATCAAAGTGACATCCGGCTTTGTAGGTTACAACATCTTAGTACCTTTTTATGATTTATATAGCACAGTGCAATATATACCGTAATAGGAAATATCATTTGGTACATTTATACGCCACAGCTGTGTAAAACCCGAAAGTGCCCACATTGAAACACGAGATATTTACAAAGACAGTACACAAAGTTTAACACTAACGCTAGTGGTGCACTAACGCTAAAGCTAGCGCCACACTAATGGTAGCTCCGCGCTAACGGTAGTTTAACGCTAGTGCTAATGCTAACGGCGCCACGTGCTAACGCTAAAGACTCCGCGCTAACAGGGCCAGTTGAAAAAAAACATACTAGTGTAGCGCCGAAGGAAAGGAGTCGGAGGCGGAGTCGAACACAGAAGCAAACCTCGTTTTAATGGCAGACATCAACAGACTAACGCATAACGGCGGGAACGCTCAACTCCCTCTCACTCCGGAAGTGTAACCAACCATAACGTCCGATCGTCACCAGTGTTGAACGAGTGTTCCCAAACAAGCAAATGTTCGTCCCAGCGGGTATTCCAAGTTAGCGAAAGTTCCAGCCGGTCCAAAAACGAAAACCAGCCGGCGCCCGTGTAGTTAGTGTTCCAAGCACTGTAGTTTCCCAGAGCAGCGGTGAGAAGAAGCCTCCTTGTTTCGTCTTTCTCGTCCTTATATAGGCACTCCTCGAAACGTTTCACACGAACATGAACACTCAGCGACAAGTTTGTCGAATGGCACATGTGACGTTTCAGACTGGCCGGAAGTTTACAAAATACACTCACAAGAAGACTTTTCAGCACCGGAGCGCTCAGACCGTCACATCAGACCGGTAAATGTCACTTCCTCGGCACATATATTCCACCGGTCTCACTCTTACCTTTTTCCACTCGAGTGCCACTTGCGGCTGTTTGAAAATATGCACAAATTAGCCGCATCACCGCATAAACCGCAGGGTTGAAAGCGTGTGAAAAAAGTCGCGGCTTATAGGCTGGAAATTACGGTACATGTGTATACTGTATAAGTCACTATTGGACGTTATTGGAGTTTACAACCGTCCATCCATGTGGGGTCGCCACAGTCGGGTAAACTGGATCTTATCTCAGCTGGTATGGACAAAAAAACAAAACAAAAAAAAAAACAGAATAAATTCCTAAAACGTTAACCAGGCCATTGCTGTATCCTCCTTTTGATTTGCAGAAAGAAATGAAATGATGTCAACTGATTTGATGTCACCGAGGCAGTGACATCGGCTCCTAAAATACAAAAAAAACGTACAACGCGCACATTGTTGTTCTGAAGCCCGTTCTGCTCTCGATTTGCGATGTGACAAATTTGTCCCCGTTCCCTCAAAAAGAAAAAAAAAAACAAAACACGTGAAATCAACAAACGCATGCACGCACACGAACGCGTGCAGTGTTCTTTTGGCGCATCCAAAACCAATTGCCCATGTGACAAAATGTGACTGGTGTGGAAATGTATAGTGAAGAAAATAAGTATTTGAACACCCTGCTATATTGCAAGTTGTACCACTTAGAAATCGTGGAGGCGTCTGAAATTTTCATCACAGGTGCATGTCCACTGTGAGAGAGATCATCTCAAAAGAAAATTACAGAAATCACAATGTATGATTTTTTTAATGATCTATTTGTGTGGTACAGATGCAAATAAGTATTTCAACAGCTGAGAAAACCAATGTTAATATTTGGTACACTGGCCTTTGTTTGCGATTAGAGGTCAAATGGTTCCCTGTAGTTGTTCACCAGGTTTGAACACACTGAAGGAGGGATTTTGGCCCACTCCACCACACAGATCTTCTCTAGATCAGATGGGTTTCTGAGCTGTTACTGAGAAACACGGAGTTTCAGCTCCCTGCAAAGATTTTCTATCGGGTTTAGGTCTGGAGACAGGCTAGGCCACGCCAGAACCTTGATACGCTTCTTACGGAGCCACTCCTTGGTTTTCCTGGCTGTGTGCCATTTGGGTCGTTGTCATTTTGGAAGACCCAGCCACGACCCATCTTCAATGCTCTGACTGAGGGAAAGAGGTTGTTCCCCAAAATCTCACAAAACACCCCCAAAGCATGATGCTACCACCCCCATGCTTCACTGAAGGGATGGTGTTCTGGGGATGGAACTCGTCATTAGTCTTCCTCCAAACACGGTTAGCGGAATTATGACCAAAAAGTTCCACTTTGGTCTCATCTGACCACAAAACCTTCTCCCATGACTCATCCAAATGGTCATTGGCAAACTTAAGACGGACCTTGACATGTGCCGGTTTAAGCAGGGGAACTGGAAGTGTGCCACGCATGACTTCAAGCCATGACGTCTTAGTGTATTACCAACAGTCACCTTGGAAATGGTGGTCCCAGCTCCTTTCAGGTCCTTGACCAAGTCCTGTCGTGTAAGTCCTGGGCTGACTCCTGACCTTTCTAAGGATCATCGAGACCCCACGAGGTGATATCTTGCATGGGGCTCCACTCCGTCATGTTTAGCTTCTTCCATTTTCTAACGATTGCTCCGACAGTGGACCTTTTTTCACCGAGCTGCTTGGCCCTTTCCAGTCGTGTGAAGTCGTACAATTTTGTCTCTGGTGTCTTTGGACAGCTCTTTGGTCTTGGCCATGTTACAAGTTTTGAGTCCTCCTGATTGTATGGGGTGGACAGGTGTCTTTATTCAGCTAACGACCTCACACAGGTACATCTGATTCAGAATAATACATGGAGTGGAGGTGGACTTTTAAAGGCGGACTAACAGGTCTTTGAGGGTCAGAATTCTAGCTGATGGACAGGTGTTCAAATACTTATTTGCAGCTATATCACAAAAAAAAAACCATACTTTGTGATTTCTGGATTTTTCTTTTTTGATTCTCTCTCTCACAGCGGACATGCCCCTACGATGAAAAATTCAGACCCCTCCATGATTTCCAAGTGGGAGAACAAGCAATATAGCAGGGCGTTCAAATACATATTTTCTTCTCTGTAGGTGCAAAAAATAGAGCGGAGGAAAAGATTAACGGTGCGGATAATCATAGTTTGCAAACGCGCGCGCACGCGGGTGTGTCGGTGATAGCTAGCAGTTGAAAGAGGCGTCAAGGAAAAACCTTTTGTTCGCCTTTGAAGCTCGCCCATGCACGCGAGTAGTGCCGTCGTTCAAGCAGTAAAGAGTTTACTTACTTACGTCACATTCTTTTTTCATAACTGACTTTATTCTCATCAAATTATTACTTTTTTGTGGGGGGGAGAAGCTATTTTTGTAATTTTTCCAACTAATTATCTGAAAAAAAAAATTTTATTTTAAGGATACTAAGGATTGTGTTTTACTTAACAAAAAATGTTTTCAAAAACGTTATTTTTGTAGAATATTAATTTTTTTAATGTTCTGTATATCACTTTATCCCCCTCCCGTCCCCATGTAAACACTTTGAGAGAAAAAAGGAGTATTACAATTTTGTGGGAGAACACCTTTGAGGAAGGCATTGCTCTCTTGTTAAAAAAAATGCTGCACGTTTAAAGTTTTCTAAAAAAAAAAACAATTTGATGTTCCGCAGCACTGCTGGTAAAATATTAATTTGACGGATAAAAAAAAAAAGTAGAATTGTTTGGGAGAGAAGGGCACAAAATGCCATGTGTGGAGGGAAACGGAAAGAGACCCAGAGGACGACCCAGGACACGCTGGAGTGACTATGTCTCTCGGTTGGCCTGGGAACGCCTTGGGATCCCTCCGGAAGAGCTGGAAGAAGTGGAAGTCTGGGCACCCCTGCTGAAGCTACTTCCCCCGTGACCCGACCCGGAGAAGTGGTAGAAAATGGATGGATGGATGTCACGACCCATCAGTACGGAGGAGGACCCAAATGCAGGACTCCGGAGACGCAGAGCCAGTTTGGGAAAATTGTTTTGTTCGTTCCAAAGTCAGGGATCAGGCAGACAGTCAAGTGGAGCGGCGGTAACTCGGACGTCGGGCGTAGAGAGCAAATCCGGGGGCAAGCAGGGGTCGGTACACGGGAGATCGATCAGAGATGGCAGCAGTGTCAAAGGCGTCAAGCTTACGGGGTCGGTCGGAGCACAGGCGGAGGTCGGTACACAAACCTTTACGATCAGGAATGCGGGAGTGCGGCAACGAGGCATGAGTTGCGAGGATCTTGCGAAGACCAGTCGTCCCCTTGCTCCTATCAATACCGGGGTTAATCAGCCAGGATGAGGCGCAGGTTGGGCCTGGACCGGCGGGACCATGACAATGGATGGATGGATACTAACGTGGCCTTTATACTCTGAACTGCGTCCACATTTGGAAGACACTTGATTCCGATCTATTTGTTCATCTTAGCTCGGTACGTCCCCTCCAAAGAGAAAACTGTACATTAAGTTCAAACTCCTCGGGTCTATTTCCCTTTGGCGCTCATTACAGGTAGAATAACACCAGATGAGTCTGTGAGTCACCGGTTGCACAAAAATGGTTCAACCCCCCCCGACCCCCCTAATTAATCTCAACTGCAATCCTACGTGCTACACATGCACACAAACACACTCGTTGCGTTGTCATTGCAGCTTCACTCGGTCCACAGCTGGAATGGAAGACTTCATAAAGTGTTCGTTTGAGGCAAGAAGCACGACTTCATTTCCGCTTAAATGGGAGCCAAAAGACTTTTAGTGGTCTTGAGTCAGTAATTTACTTTATTTGTGGCTCTGCGGCAGGGACGCACTCGCACGCGCCCACTCCTCCATCTTTCTAATGGTCAGTAATGAGAAGCAATTCAATTAGCATGCGCTCCAGCGACTCACGATTGTCCGGCCGTGAGTCGGCGTGACGTCACGGCGGGTTTACGGGAGCCGCTCGTCGTTGTCTGTGCGCGTCTGGAAACGAACGCTTTCGATTTAAGGCTTGTTTTATTCATGGGATGACAAATGATATGAAATGTTAAATGCTGGGGGGAATTCTCGAAAGACTCGTACTTTTTTTTTCTAGTGGAAGGTTGCATAGAGTACATGTGGAATGCAGTGCAGTGAATACTTCCCACGACAAAGATTCATATTGCACTGTAATTGTTGGGAAAAGAGTACCACAGGTGCATTATTTGCCTTGAGGATGCTCGTGGAAAAGTACAGAGAAGGTCAGAAGGAGCTAGATTGGGTTTTCGTAGACCTAGAGAAAGACTATGACAGAGTACCAAGAGAGGAACTGTGGTACTGCATGCGCAAGTCTGGTGTGGCGGAGAAATATGTTCAGATAATACAGAACATGTACGAGGGCAGCAGAACAGCGGTGAGATGTGCCGTAGGCGTGTCAGAAGTTGGAGGCGGGACTGCATCAGGGATCCACGCTGAGCCCCTTCCTGTTTGCGGTAGTAACAGACGATGTTAGACTGGATTCCCCTTGGACTATGATGTTCGCAGATGATATTGTGATCTGTCGTGACAGCAGGGACCAAGGAGAAGTGATAGCGAGGGTGGACGACTTCAAATACTCGGGGTCAACAACACAGAACGAAGGAGATTGTGGTAAGGAAGTGAAGAAACGGGTCCAGGCGGGGTGGAACAGTTGGCGGAAGGTGTCTGGTGTTCTATGTGACAGAAGAGTCTCCGCTAGGATGAAGGGCAAAGTCTACAAAACAGCGGTGAGGCCGGCCGTGATGTACGGATTAGAAACGGTGGCACTGAAGGAACGACTGGAAGTAGAACTGGAGGTGGCAGAAAGGAAGATGTTGAAGTTTTCGCTTGGATAGGATTAGAAATGAGCTCATTAGAGGGACTAAATGAAGCTCCTCAATTCAGTCCATCAGTTACTTGGGACCAAGATGCCACAAAAACCGCAAATAATAGAGGATATTGGCAAAGTATGCATATTTTTTTTTACCCCTTCCTTGTTGTCGGATCTTGATCACAGACCAAGACCGGGTCAAGCGGTCAAGGCCTGCAGTTCTTTAGATGTTGTCCTGGGTTCCTTTTGACCTCCTGGATGAGACGATGAGGCCTTTGAAACCGCTATGGCACACGGAGACCAAAACATTTCCACATTTGCTACAAAACTTGCACGCCGATCGCATTTTAAATTTTTTTTTTTTTTTTTTTACCACCACGAACGGCACTTTTGGAGCTTGTCGGACTTCAGCCTGAAATGTAATCCACTCCGGTTGATTGCGTCTGTTCCCGCCCGCTACCTCCGCCGTCATCACCATCAACTCACCGCCGTCCCTCACAAAGGGCGCTTAAAAGCATCGATCTCGCGCAAGGGTCTACGCCGCAAAGCTAGACTTTAGTTGCCACGGCAACAGCTTACAGCGCTTTAAACGCCGCGCGGCTCGTCACAAAGACGGGACCGCGTGTGGCGGAGCAAAAAAAAAAAAAAAAGATTAGATGTCCCTTGTTGACCGAGCGCGCCGGAAAGGGAGATTGTTTCGGATCACTTCTCCCGACTCGGACCGGACACTCGATTGCGGACCGGGTCGGCGGAGGTCGGGGATAAAAACCAGTCGAATGTTGCTTTATTTAACGCTCCAGTGGGAAAGCGACTGAAGTAGGTTAAGCATAAAGGCGTCACGGGCCCGAATTAAACCGTGTCCTCCAAAATAGATGACCCAAAAGCGTCCACCCGTTCCCCTCCCCTCGTTTCAGCGCTCACGCTGACCCGACTTTCGTTTTGTGTGACGCTGCCAAAGAGTTTTTGCGCTACCTGTCACGTACCACAACAAAACACCGGATTTAGACGGCAGTGTTCAAGTGGCGCCATTTTGCTTTCCTTTACATAAACGGGGGAAAAAAAAAACAACGCACCCTATCAGATATCTTGAAATAAGCCGCTTCACAAATGCGGATGAATCCGACATCCAATATCGGATGAGCGCAGATCAGATATTATACAGTACCATGTCGGTTCCAGCCCGATATCGAATTACACTGATTAGCACAAAAAAAATGTTCAAGGAAATGGAAAAGCCGAATTGAGGAAAATGCTTTGCGAATTAATTATGGCAAATGAGATGTTTCCATCGTGAGCAGAAATAGTCAGGTGACCAGTGGAGTCATGTGATGTGATGGTTGCGCTCGTTTACGTGAAAATGGAGGCAAGCGGTGGCGCCCCTAAGCCCATGAAAGGGGGGAGGAACATTTTAGACCAGTTATGCTCTTGAGTTGACTCCTAGTTATCGGACATGGTTTCTTCTGTTTCGGATCCTGCCTTCTTTGAGACTGTGTTGTCGTGCACAACGTTCGTTTATAATAAAACCCACTGAACATCATGTCCTCGTCTTGGAGTCCTGCATTTGGTTCCGCCCGTGCACCGTTGGTTCGTGACAGTGTTTTTTTTGAGGAAGAATATTGATCGGGAACCCCACAGGGTACCACACTGCTTAGGGGGAGGGGGGGGGTACACTCCTTTGGCCACAGGTTTTCAACTCAAGGCCCAGGGGCCAGATCCTGCCTGGCGCATGATTTTATGTGGTCCGCAAAGGAAAATCATCTGCGTCAACTTCCATGATTCTGAATCTTAAGAAAAAAATTACACTATACTTTTACCTCAGCTAGGAATACCAAAATCCAGTTGTCAAAATTTTCCACATTTATTAGGATACATTTTCCCAAATTGTTCCCACCACTCGACACCAAGAGTCACTGATGGTGTAGTGCACAGGTGTCAAACTCAAGGCTCGGGGTCCAGATGCGGCCTGCCACATGATTCTATGTGGCCCACGAAGGCAAATCATGTGTATCAACTTCCATGATTTTTGTTAGAAATCGAACCAAAATCTCAAACTATCATAAATGACAGAGATATTGCAAGCATTTTTGTGATAATTGAAAAACCCATCACCCTTGATTTCTGATTCCAAAAACTAATTGATAAATTTACTGTGTAAATATGATGGGTCAATTCAAGGTTTTCATGGTTCCCGTCATAATGGCCCTCAGACAGCAACCGTAACTGCAATGTGGCCCGTGATAAAAATGAGTTTAACACCTCTGGTGTAGCGGTAACCACGCCTGCCTTTGGTGCGGGCAGCGTGGAATCGATTCCCACTCAGTGGTGTTACCTGCCCTGTGACTGACTGGCAACCAGCTCAAGGTGTAGACCACCTTTTTCCTGAAGCTAGGTGGGATGAGCTCTGGCTTTCCTGCACCCCTGTAAGGATAAGCAGCTTGGGTAATGACAGGACATGAGACTTGACACCAATTCTAATGGAGATGAGGTTATCTTGTCGACACAATTTGACAATTTGTATTGACCCTTTCCCTTCAGATGTCATTTTTGCATTTTTTTTTTTTTTTAGCAGTTATGAAGCAGAGACATGTAAATCACAAACAGAACCTGATTTTATTCCAACTGGCTTGCCAAATGATCTTTACTACTTCAAAAGCTCCCGACTTCTTAGATATGACAGCTTCGAATTCACTTCAGAAGTGTCAGCCACCCCCAGAGTGACAGAATGCCTTTGTGACTCAGCACTTAGTCATGTGCACTTTATTCATATTTAATAGGCGAGTGTTGACAATTTGAAACTTAAGCACTTCCGAGCAAAAACGCAACTCATTTTCGTCTCACTGTACATTTCAAACAAAAGGTTTCATTCTTGACAACTAAAGTTATCCACTAAATTAAATTGTCGTTTACATTGAATTAAACAAAGAGCCAAATTCCACCCTAGAAATGTCCGCTTCAACTTAGCCCTGCAACGGCACCGCCTCGCCGGTGACCGCCGGCTTCTTGATGCTGAACAGCTCGCGCAGGTTGACCTCCGGGTCGACGTAGTGCGGGATCTTGCGCTCGTTGAACAGCCCCGCCAGGTTCACCTCCAGCTTGGCTCGGCGGGAGATGCGCATGCGCAGCGCAAACAGGCGGTTCAGGTTGTCCTCCACCAGGGGGAGCCTTTGGCCGTCCAAGCGCTTCTGCCACGATTTCCTGAGACGTGGGTGGTCCTGTAGAGGGGGGAGGAGATGACTGAATGAGACTTTTTTTAACGTTATACATTTTAGTAACCAGTTATTTCTTACCTTCTGTCTTATTACGCTGGGGTCATGATGAAGCAGATGTCTGAGCATGCTCTCCTGAGGATTGCAACGCATGTCAAAGTTCAGAACTTACAGTTGTATGCCACATTCCCTTAATATTAAAAATAAAAAAATGCCTCCCCCCACCCCCATCACACACAATTTCTTCAATGCAAAACTGGCATTTTAGCTAAAGGGGGAAAAAAAAGATGCAAGGCTGAAATTAGACTATTGAGCTTTTCTAGCACACAAATGATGTAATTTATAAATACAGAAAATTCATGTGATGGTACAATAAATTCATACACGAGTCCCTATAGAAAACGTCCTTCCAGTTATGCAAAGGAATGACATTGTTTACTCAAAACGCAAATCTTTCTTTGCAAGAGCAGCCAATTGGCTTAAGATTTGTGGTTTTAATTTTAAATTCTGCTTTCCACTGGAAAATACATTTTCCATCCCCATCTTAGATTTTTTTTAACTTCTCTTCATACATGAAAAAATATTGACGTATAGCACCTGGTAAAGTGCGTAGTCATCATGACAATTTAATTTACAGTAATGAATTTCAAATGGAAATGTAATTTTCCTTCTAAATTAAAAACTCAAGCAGGACATGATCGCCACGGTTTCTAAAATTTTGAACAAATCATTTGGGTTTAATTAAGTCATCCAACTAGTAAACCGCTGTAAAATGTCATTACTATACACTTTAAGCAACAAAAGCAAATTGAGGGAAACTAAATAAGCAACCACATTTCGCCCGGTAATCTAACTGGACCGGACGGGTAAGTTCCCTACCCGCATGGCGAAGGTGCGCGGGCAGTCTGGGAAGGAGCACTTGTACTTGAAGAGCTCCAGGTGAACCTTGCGGATGTGGTGCTGCAGGTTGAAGGTGGTGGAGAAGTAGGCCTGGCAGTCGTCACGCGGGCACACCAGCACCGGCTTGTGCAAGGCGTGCGCCCGCTTGTGACGGCGCAGTGAGTCGGCCCGCTTGAACACCTTTTTGCAGGCTTGGCATGTAAATGTTGCTATTTAAAAGAAAATTTTAAAACTATAAAATTTTACTTTTTTTTTTAAATAAACTTTATACCTACATGAATGTGTGACCATGTGCTTCTTAAGCATGCTCCAAACGGAGGCAACCAATGGGCAGTTTGCAACCAGACAGCGATAACCTACAAAAAGAAAAGTCCCATCAGATTTGCCATTTTGTGCAGGTACGAGGCTGCACTTTAAGTAAACAACCTGCGTGCTGCTTCTCGTGGGCTCGACGGGCCACTCTGGAATCAAACACCGCGCCGCATTCCTCCTTTGAACACCTGCAGCAGACAACAAACGGAATGAGCTCCATTGATTTTAGGCTTTTAACGCTGCTTCAATCACAAGCCAGTGGTCGGTTTAGCCTTCATTGTAAATATTTTATATTCTTATACTAGTTTGTTCTCAGGTAAGAGGGGTGCTGTGACTGACGGACACACTTGAATTTTGCGACAAGGCCGTGCTGTTGCAGGTGCTCCTTGAAGCGACATCTCTTCTTGAAGGTCGAGGAGCATCCAGCCTCTGTGCACTGCAGGCAAACAAAGTTGACGTGCAGCAGCAGCACTTGACTGTGGAGTTCCTGGAAACTCGTATTAAATGGTGGCCTTTTGGCTCCATCTGCAGGAGATTACCTTGAAGTACTTTTCTTTGTCGCCGTGGGCGTAGCAAGTGTGTCTCTTCAGCTTGTCGGCCTGGAAGAAACTCTTGGTGCAAGTGGCAAACTCGCACCTGCGTGGTGAAGAGGCACAAGCTCAATTATTAGCCTGTGTCTTAAAAATTAAAAATACGGCCGTACTTTCCTGTTTTTTGTCGCGATTTCAATCTGTAACAAACTACAAATGCTTTGACTGCGTTAATCGGCAGTTTCGTGGCGGTGAGAAAATATTTTACAGGTAACGTAGAAAGATTTACTTTGACATTGTTAAAGTGTGTACAGTTTTTTTTTCCTGATGAGCTTAAATCACTCGAAGAAAGGTTTGTTTACAGTTCACTCTCTGCTTCACCTTTATAGGCAGACGGTTTTTCGCGAAAAAGCGATGTAAATATTTTCCTAAACTTCAGTGGATAAGCAAGGAAACATTTGAAATTTTTGATGAATTTCATAATACAGAACTCTGCAAATTTAATTTGATTTTCAAATGCGATGAAACAAGTTTAAATTTTCTGTCTGAAATAGAGAAAAAAATGAACAATGCGTTTACCATGTATTTTCCCCATTGTGAGTCCTGATTTCCAAAAAGATATCCGATTGACTTAAAATGTAATACTTTTTATGACAAAAATGCTAAGGTTTTTTTGCTGGGTTATGATGATAGTGCTTCACAACGTATTTTGGAAAAAGTTAACATGTCACAGAAATCGGGCCCTAGGTAATATGGAAGGTTTCTCAGTAGTCATGGTGTTCTATGTCGTTCCTTTGCACTTAGCCTTACCAAGTCGAATTAAAAATCCTTCATGTTACCAGAAATGAAAAAAGTGTCAAGCTCACACGACCAATTTTAATTGTACATGCCAAATTTTGACAACCCCCCCCGCCATAAAACAACCTGTAAACCATGTCCTCTACACGTTTTGGGAGTACCAAGATGGCGGCCAACTGGCTCGATGTGTTTGAGTTTTTTTTTCTTTTTAAATAAATATCAGTGGACCCTCCCAGTTTACGATACCAACGACTCCAAGTCCCAGAATGCACTCAGTGCTATGATCCAATGTCTTTTTAATCGAACTTTTCCATCTTAATAAACAAACAAACTTTTTGCACCAATGTGTTACGTGACAAATTTCAACGTACTCTTTTAGCTGAGCGTGCCTCACGAAGGATAGCCACCTAGCTAACGTTAGCTTCCCACCCCACGACGTAGCGAAAAATTACCCACGTGGAAATATCTATTAAGAGACAAAAATATTGCATAAAGGTGACTTGCTTGAACAGTTTGACGCCATCGTGTTGCCTCACGTGGCGGCTGAGACGAGACTTCCGGGAGAAGCGACCATTGCAGCCGCCCACGGTGCACCGCCATGGATGCTGGGTATGAGGAGCAATAGCATAATATACTAATTACTCGTTATAAAAAAAAAAAAAAAAAAAAAAAAAAAAAAGTGTTTCTCTTTTAAATGTGCTTACATTTCCGGCGTGGGTGGCCTCGTGCTCCTGTCGCCTTCGTTGCTTGGAGAAAGTCGCCCCACACCCGGCTTGAGGACACCTGAACGGCTGCTTGACCTTTAGACGACCAACTTCAGGTTTATCTTCACGTACACCGTTCATTTTTCCAAGTGGTATTATTAGTACTCTTACTACTACTATTATTATTATTATTACTATTTGTTCCCTTGTGAACCCGGGGGTCACTTTACCAGTCTGTCTTTAAAGCCTTTTAATTGCTTAATTGCTAGCAGGTGACTGGGTCCCTCTGTGGCGCCATTGTGGCATCGTTTAGGCATCAGGCTGACTTCAATGAAGCTAATTGATATAAGTTGATTTCAATATAAGTAAATATAGTACAATACTGATGTATTTATTTGTAAATATCACTTTTGTTGTCAAAACAAAATAGTACAAAATTTTAATTTTGTCTTTCAATTTGTAGTTTTCCTCTTTATTCTACTACTATCACAAAAATAATCACACTATCTTAAGGTTGTCTTATCCTGTGGTTTTTATTTTTAATATTAGGCCTATTTTTTTTATCAGCAAAAATGGGAACGAAACGGGGGAAAAGGAGTGAGCGAAGTTTGTAGCATTTTTGGCTGATATCATCATGCAATGTTGGCGCTTACAAGACTTTCAGTGTCTTCCTGGGTAAAATAATTGTGACGATGTAACAAGCTCTGATTTGAGTTTATGTATATTTCCGCAAATAAATATTAATGACAAGATTTGTTTTGTATATTTGCAGTTGAATTTTGGAGCTATTTTGTCCGTAGTTTATAGAAAGAAACAAAAATGTTAATTTTTACTCTAACATATTGTACCAATATCTGTAGAGATGCTAATTATCTGCGCTCTCTTATTTTTTTTTTCCAGAGCTGCATGTAAATACATATTTTTATGTATTTATCTACAAATGTTTTACGATTTTTATCACGTTTTACGTTTTATAGATTAATGTTTTTTTCTACTAAAACAAAAAAATATAAAAATTGCCTGGGGAAAAAAAAAAATCCCACCAGCAACAAGAACTACCAGTACCTAGCTACCAAGCTTTCCCGATAGATACATACATACATACATACATGACTTATAATAATAATAATAATAAATACACCCACATTTTATTGCACATTACATGTAAAGATAATCAGAGGGAGATTCCCATACATTTATTTGTTAAATGCTTTATCACAACGAGCCATCTGTATTCTCTCCAGATGAAGTATGCTTGTAAACTATATCTTTATTCTTATTCATATATTTTTATTTTATCTTTCTTGGGTTTATAGTCTGTCGTGTGCTTCTTCACTTCATACACAATATAGGATTGTCTTTTCTTCTTCGCGTATATTCCAAGATGTAATGTAGCTCTTTGTACAGCAGAGAGTGCTGTGGCTCTGGAGTGACTTTGAGGGTACTGCAGTACTGTACATATTCAAGTTTGAAAGTTGCAATATCTGTCAGAAATACATCTGTAGGTGATTCAAATTATTGTTGCTTATTTTGACTGCAATAGGCAAAAGATGACACGCTGTGGCGACCCCGAACGGGACAAGCCGAAAGAAAAAGAGGAAGAAATTTGACTGCAGTAGAGAATTTCGGCAATTCGAATGACTAACCCTCTGCTACCTATCTCGGTAAGTAGCACAACGTGTACTTTTACGTGTACAATTGACATTTTAGCTAATTTTCAAGCACGAAGGGTTCTTTCTGTGCATTTGTCGTTTTTGTTTATAGGAGGCAACATGAGAACGCAATCATGTTCAATTTTGACATCTGCTCATTTGGACGCATGTAATAAATTTTTGCCATTTATAATGTGTACATACTGTGTAGCCCAATTATTGTTCTCCACAACCACGGTGTGAAACGTACTGATCAATCATTCTAGACTGTGCAATGTTATTATGAAAAACAATTACAATACAGAAATTAGCTGGTGGTGATATATAGTCACAATGAAGTTGAAATTAATTTCTACAAGCTAATTATAATCATTCCTGCTGCAGGTAAGGATTTAAAAAAGTGTTATTGGGTATCATTCTTTTGACAGGTAATATATTTATCCCAGGTAAAAAAAATTACAAATTGGCTATTGTGTAATATGTAACTAAAAACAGAATACAATGATTTACAAATTATTCCTAACTCATATTGAAAACATGACAAAGACACAGAGTTGTAACAACGTGGAGAATGTGGCTTGGCATTGTCTTGCTGAAATAAGCAGCAATCTCCCTCAAAAGGATGTTGCTTGGATGGCAGCAATCTGTTGCTCCAAAACCTGTATGGACCTTTGAGCATAAATGGTGCATTCATAGATGCACAAGTTACCCAGGCCATGGCCACTAACACACCCCCATAAGAGCACAAATGGCTGCTTTTGAATTTAGCTCTTATATCAATCCTTTCTTTCTCTTTGGCACAGCAAACACAATATCTATGACTTTCAAAAACAATTTGAAATGTAGCCTTGTCAGACTACAGCACACTTTTCCAATTTGCGTCATTCCACCCCAGGTGAACTTGGAGCTGGAGAAGCCGGTGGAAATTTTTGGGTGTTGTTGAACCGTGGCTTTCGTTTTGCATGGTAGAGTTTTAACTCGCATTTGGAGATTTAATGAACTGTGTTTAACTAACAATGGTTTTCTGTCATGTCTATGTGCCAATATTCTTTACAAAGGCGTCCAAGGCGTGCACACCAGAATGGGCAGCACGATGCGCAGCAAATTGAAGGACAAGATGTGACAAAAAATCTTTAGTTATTTTAAATTCAGTTCAATTATGTCTGTGTGTGATTGTATAAAGTATAATATTGTAATCAAAGTTTTCCGCAGTATTGTTATTTTTTGCGGGGCTCTGGGATGGATTTCCATTCTTCACAATGGGAAAAGACTATTTGAAATACAAGCGCGGCCGAAGAACGACTTTAACTCTTATCTCAAGGCAGGACAGTAAATTCTATATTAAAAGAAAGGTAAATAATTGCAGCCGTAGTGGGCGGATGCCTTGGCTCCCCCACGCGCCCTGGCACACCGCTGCCCCCCCCCCCCCCCCCGCATACCGCAGGCACGCGCACACACGCACGCTGCGGAGCGATGCATCCGCGGTGCTGCGCGTTCTCCTCTCGCTCCTCGCCTCTTCCTCACTGACCGTCGTCCACTTCCTTCCGATCGTTCCCCGGCGCCGTAAAGTGTGTGTGGCGGGGGGGCAAGTGTTTCAATGTCATCTTCATATGTAAATGTCGTCTGCGTACGAGGGGGAGGAGGAGGAGGGGAGACGATGGCGCCAGACGCGCCATAGCACCGACTTTGGATCTATTTTTGTTCTAGTCGTATTTATTTTGTAACGTTTTTTTTTTTGTTTGTTTATTTTTCTGACCTCTTTGGTGACGTTTATTTTATTTAATTTTTTTTGCGGGCCTGCATTCGGTGACCGGCGGGAATGTGTGACGACCATGCTGGCGGTGCTGTGCTTCTTGCTCTTTGCTGCAGTGGGCGAGCGGCTGGCGGCGTCAGGTAAGAGGAGACGCGACGATTGGCAGGCGAGTGTAGGGGGGGGCTGCAATTTTGCTGCTGGTGCTCAGTATGTGTGTGGGGGGGTGTGAGGGGGGGGGGGTCGGTGCATGCACACTTGTTCGCTGTCGGCCTCCCTTCCCCTCTTCACCGTCACTTGCATCATAGCAACGGTGTGCTATGTGAGTGCAGCTATGTGTTCTACACGGTGTTGCCTGGATGTGATTTTTATTTTTTTCATTTTTTTTTTGCTGCATAGGCACATTTCTACTGCAGCCCCCCCCTCATGTGCACGCAACTCCTTATTTTTAAGCCAATGAGGATGCACCGCCACAACTTGTGCAACACTACTGCAATGTGCTTTTTATACATACATATATATATATATTTATATAAGCCCCATTTAGCTCTGCAGAGATGCCACTAGTGAGCCTACGTGAGGACTATATTTGACAGCGTAGTAGGTGGATGGTTAACGCAAAAGCCTCCTGGCAGGCGAAAAGGTTCTGTTTGAATACTTGGCGATGGCATGTATTCACTCGTTTTGCGTGGGTTCTCTCCAGATAGTCCAGCTTCCTCCACGGTCCAAATCACGTATGTTAGGGCCACGGAAGACTCAATTGTGCTTAGTGTCTACAAAAAGGCGGCACGCTGGAGGAGCTGGAGAGGGTTGCCTCACAGTTCAGAGGACCGGCGTTAGAATCCTGGCCCGTCCTGTGTGTATTTTGGGTGGTCTCCGGTTTCCTCCTACATCCCAAAAACATGGAACATTAATTGGACACTCTTAAATTGCCCCTAGGTGTGATTGTGAGTGCGACTGTCTATATGTGCCCTGCGATTGGGTGGCAACCAGTTCAGGGTGTAGGCCGCCTCCTGCCCGATGACGGCTGGGATCGGCTCCAGCACTCCCGCGATCCTTGTGAGGATAAGCGGCTCAGAAAATGGATGAATGGAGATATTTCATATTCTTTTAGGTTTCTTGTTGTCATCCACGTCAACACAAAACTGCAAAGTATATCTCTTGTTTTCATAAAAACGCATACGTTAGGTTTGTTTCACGTGGCCTCACAGTTCTGAAGACCCGGGTTCAATTCCGGCCACACCTGTGTGGTGTTTGCATGTTCTCCCCGTGCCCGCGTGGGTTTTCTCCGGGCACTCCGGTTTCCTCCCACATCCCAAAAATCATGCAACGTTATTTGGACACTCTAAATTGCCCCTAGGTGTGATTGTGAGTGCGGCTGTTTGTCTCGATGTGTCCTGCGATTGGCTGGCAACCAGTTAAGTGTGTACCCCGCCTCCTGTTCGTTGACAGCTGGGATAGGCTCCAGCAATCACTGTGACCCTCGTGAGGATAAGCGGCAAAGAAAATGGATGGATGTGCGCAGACTCTTAACGATCAGTCGTGTTTGCCTTTCAGGTGTAAACAGGAGCCCAGGTCAGGATGAAGGCACCTGGGGTCGATCCCCCCGGTCCGGACAGAGGACAGAGGGCAGCGACCCGGCGGTCCAGGTGACCTATCCCAAGCGTCTGGTGCAGAGGACCGAGTCGGAGCAGGAAAAGGCGCACGAGCACCTGGACACCCGGGTGAAGAATAACACGTGGCACACCTCGGTGAGTTCCAACTCGGGATAAATGTCACGTGTCTGCACAAGTGTTGACTTGTTGACTTCAGAACTAGCCAAATTTGGAGGGACATCCAGTTCTTGGGATTGTCACTCTTGTGTCATGACGACTAAGTCTTCACTTTTACGTCGTGGTATTTTTAATGCCTTGGAAATTCTTATGTAGGCTTCCCCTGACCTCTGACCTCCTGTTACCTTTGAACAACGAGATCCCTCCGAAGACACGGAGAATGGGCTTGTGCTGTGTAACATGTGACCGCGACAATGTCAGGAAAAGGCTACTAGAACAGCTTCTTAACTTTCTTTGAGGCAGAGACAGAGTTGATCCGCATTTGTAAGAGGCTGGGCCGCTTATCCTTACGAGGCTCTTGGGAGCCTATCCCAGCTATCATAGAGCAGGAGATGGGGTACGCCCTGAACTGCTTGGCAGCTGATCACATTTTTACTTCCCCTCTTAGTTTTGAAAGGATTTATCTTGTTATTATGTCCCCCAAAAGTGGCGGGGGTGTGTGGACTTTCTCTACCCAGTGTATGTCCGACCCTTGTTTTCTGCATGCCCTCTTGTGTTTCCACTCATGTGTCATGGCTGATAGTGCGCACTAGCTACGGCTCTCTAAAATGTCTCCAAATACTCGATGTTGGGATAACATTTCCAATATACAGCGCGCATGTATTTGATCTTAAATCAGAGGGTTCGAAACCTGTCTGGCATCTTAGAGGATTTTTTTTTCTGCGAGTCTCGAAGGCGAGCGCGCTTTTGCCAGCACGTCATGTCTTGACACGTGTGGGCGCGACGACAGCCCGCCTGTCTCCCCCTCGTCGGGTCGAACATCCCTCTGCGGCTACTCGACTGTGCTCAACGGCACACGGTGGCTTGTATGCGGCATCCACTTGTGCCTTTTGACCCATTTAGTGCGCGAGAATCCCCCGGAATGTCGCCCCCCCCCCCCCCTTCCCTCCTTCGCTTGCGCCGCCTGACCTGCTTTGTGCGTGAGCTCGGTTGCGCGCAGGCTTCCTCTCCCGGTGTTTGCGTGGTTTTGCACGTGTGCCGGGCTTTTGTTTGCCGTGCCGTCGCATCGTATGCGGGGCCGCCCTGCCGGGGGGTCCCGCCCGCTTCATTTATTCAGTGGTGTGTTGAAGTATGTCCCCGTTAATTATGGAGAGGATCCGGGGAGGCGCGAGACCCGTCAAAGGGTGTTGATCGTGCTCGACTGTCAGCTACTTCCTGTCACGTGTTGGGACGCTGTTGTATGTACTCGTCAATGTGAAGTTATTAAGTTTGATGCCATGATTTAAATAAATAAAAAAATAAAAAAACAGTAATAATAAGCGCGGCACGGTGGATCGGCTGGTTAAACGTTGGCCTCACAGTTCTGAGGTCCCGGGTTCAATCCCGGACCCACATGTGGGGAGTTTGCGCGTTCTCCCTGTGCCTGTGTGGGTTTTCTCCCGCACTTGGGTTTTTCCCACATCCCAAAAACACGCAACACTCTCAATTTCTCCTGGGTGTGAGTGTGAGTGCGACTGTTTGTCTCTATGTGCCCTGCGATTGGCTGGGATCCAGTTCAGGGTTTCGGCCGCCTTTCGCTCGAAGTTAGCTGGCATAGGCTCCAGTTTTCCCGCAACCCTTGTGAGGATAACCGCCTTGGATAATGACATGACATGACAGTTCAGGGTGTACCCCGCCTCCTGCCTGTTGACAGCTGGGATAGGCTCCGGCACTCCCTGCGACCCTTGTGAGGATAAGCGGCAAAGAAAGTGGATGGTTGCTGAGGAATAATAAATCACAGGCTACATTTTTTTCATCAATTTGAATTCAAAACTAAATATTAAATGTGAAAATTTTTAAAAATATTTTTCCAGGGCGTCATTATTGTTTTCTTCCATTTGATTGTGCTATGCAGGCTTCATCCGTCCATCCATCCATCCATCCATCCATCCATCATTTTTCTTAGCCGCTTATCCTCACAAGGGTCGCGGGAGTCTATCCCAGCTGTCAACAGGCAAGGTTACACCCTGAACTGGTTGCCAGCCAATCACAGGGCACATAGTGACAAACAGCTGCACTCACAATCACACCTTCAGGCAATTTAGAGTGTCCAATTAATCCATCCATCCATTTTTTTAGCCGCTTATCCTCACAAGGGTTGCGGGAGTCTATCCCAGCTGTCTACGGGCAGGGGGCGGGGGTTAGACCCTGAACTGGTTGCCAGCCAATCACGGGGCACATAGAGACAAACAGCCGCACTCACAATCACACCTATGGGCAATTTAGAGTGTCCAATTAATGTTGCATGTTTTGGGGATGTGGGAGGAAACCGGAGTGCCCGGAGAAAACCCACGCAGGTACGGGGAGAACATGCAAGCTCCACACAGGCGGGGCCGGGATTGAACCAGGGACCTCAGAACTGTGAGGCCAACGCTTTCCAGCTGAGCCGTTGGCCGCCCATTTTTTTTTTTTTTTTTTTTTTTTAATCGTAAAAGCCGAGAGTCTCACGGCAGCCTCCGCCGAACGCTCCCTTGGTCCATTTGTGTCTGCACCTCATCCCTCTCGCTTCCTCCGCGGTGGCGACGCTGGGCAGCAACCGGCGTGAGAAGTTCCGCCACGATCCGTCATTGTAGTTTATGTGGCGAGATGCCTTCAAAGCGCTATTGATTTTCGCGCATTATTCATGGTCCTTCACAACCGCCGCTCACTCAAATAGATTTTTTCCCCTTTTTAAATTGTGCTTTGATGTGTAGGCGCACTGTCTCGTCATTGATTGATTTTTTTTTTTTTTTTTTTGCAGGACATTCACTTGGCGCAGAGCTGTTTCCAAGTCGAAGCCTTTGGACGTGCCTTCACACTGGACCTAGAGCTGAACCAGTTAGTACTGCCTGCTGGGCTTCTCTCTGTGGACACGTCGATGGTTTAATCGCTGCAGATGTTTCACATTAGCGCTCGTACACAGCCTTAAACACGCAGACACATGCGGAGAGCCTCACGTGTCCTCTCTTTTCAGTCACTTGCTGTCTGCGGAATACGTAGAGCGCAATTTTACACCGGACAGCCGACCCTTGCAGTCACCGGTAAGAATCCGAAGTTGGGGCTTGGAGGCCTTGCTCGAGGACGCCTTGACAGTAGTCAGGAAGTTGACTGTCTGGCCCAGACTCAACCCTTTAAACTCTGCAATTGTGCTGAGACCCCAATAAAAAAAAGATTTACCGTAATTCCCGGCCTACAAAGTGCACCTGGTTATAAGCCTCTGTACACAGCAGAGTTTAACGCTAGTGCGGCGCCAATATTAAACTCTTTCTGTGTACCGAGGCTTATAACCAGGTGCGCTAATGCTAGTGTCGTGCCAATGCTAGCGTCAGCACTAACCCTGGCGCCGCATCACCACATAAATCGCAGGGTTGAAAGCACGCTAGTGTTAAAATCTTTCTGTGTACCGAGGCTTACAACCAGGTGTGCTAATGCTAGCGTTGCGCTAACAATAGCGTCAACGCTAACGGTAGCGCAGCATCACCGCATAAACAACAGGGTTGAAAACGTGTGGAAAAAAAGTCGCGGCTTGTTGGCTGGAAATTACGGTAATATTTTTTCAAAATCCAAAGATCAATGAGTGATGCAATTAAAAAAAAAAGAAAGAAAGAAAGAGTGATGAGATGATTACACCGTGTGATAGCTGCATATACATCTGCACCCAAACTTAGCTCCGTGGCTGACGGGAGCCTTCTGCAACAAAGTATTGCAGTTATTAATTTTTAACAAAATATGCCATCAGAAATGCATCTGAGCTAACTATTTTCACTTGTTTTTGTCAAAAATGCATCAAAACTTTCAATTTTGAGGCAACATGATGTCTTGTGGCTCTTGCAGAGTGAGGAATAGGTTACAATTTATGACACTTCTCTAAAGATTGAGGTGTTCTAGCGGGTTGATTGATTTGCGACTTCATAATTTGTAACAACAGTGGGAGGCCCCACAGGTGTCAAACTCAAGGCCCGGGGCCCAGATCAGGCCTGCTGCAGGTTTTTATGTGGCCCGCAAAGTTCCATGATTTTTGTTAAAATCTGTACCAAAATATCAATGCGTCATATCATAAATGATAATGTTGAGATATTGCAAGCATTATTGTGTACCCAAACATCAGCAACACGTTAAAAACACATTAAACTTTCTAATTCCAAAACTAGCTCGTAATTTCACGTGTAAATATGATGGGGCGAAAGATTTTCATGAACATTAGTATCGAGATGTGGAAAAAAAAAAATTACATTGACCGTGATTGGACTTGGAGGGTTTTTGCCCGACAGTGGTGAAATATATTCTTGTCCAATGAAAACCTTTAAAAAAAATATTTTTTGTGTATAAAAATGCTGAGGAGTTTGCTTTCATCTGTGCAGGTATCTCGAATCAACCAGCCGCTCAGTCTATTTTAGTCTCCGCCGAGCCACATGTTTGCTTTTAAGCTATTTTTATGTATTATTGATGGTTTTAATTGTGGCCGTTTGTCCTATTTTTGGAAAGCGCTCCAGAAATAGTCTGCCACCCAACCGTTTTGTACTTTCGGATGTTCCCGTTGTACTCAGAAGGATGCTCGAAAAGCAAAAAAAAAAAAAAAAAAAAAGAGCACCTGCCTCTGACACATCGTCATCTTCCACAAATAACAGCGAAACGACGTCCGCGAAGGATTTCAAGTGCCTTTTACTCGCCACGAGGGATGCTAATGTTTCGCTTTGCTGCCCGTGCGCTCTGCCTCCAGCCTCCTGACCAATGGCGAGCCTGTCTCCATGGCAACCAGTTAGCGCATCAGCGTCATTAAGTTCTTGGCAGCGGAAAGCACGAGAGACGAGGGCGGAGGGAGAGAGGAGGGAAAATGGGAGTAAAAAGCCTTCCCGAGTGCTCCGAGTGGCTGGAGGCAGGGAAGGGAAGGAAGGATGGAGGGAGATGGAGTCCTGCGCGGAGGCCAGATTGCGGCGCCGCTTGACGGAGGCGTCACGTGACGCCGCGGGACGTGGGAGGCGTGATGCGTTTGGGGACGTGCGTCACCGAATCGGGCCTTTCTTTTCAAATAGCACGCCTCCGCTGGAGGGGCACGACGGATTGCCCCAAAATTAGAAAAACTTTGACTGAATCATCGTTAGCATGATTACCAAGTCCGTTTTGAAGGTTTTAGCAGGACGACAAATTCAGACCAGTTGCCTAAATTCAAATTTTAGGGATTATCATAACCTGGATGATTGACGTTTTCACAGGCAAATTTGTGGTTTTTTTTTTCTTTTTTAATAAAAAAAATTACAAAACACATTTTTTAATTAAAAAAAATTAAAAAACACAATTTTTTTTAAAGAAAAAAAATGTAAAAACACAAATTTGTTTAATTAAAAAATGTAGCTGTTAGCAGATAAACCCAATTATGTTGAAATAATTTTACCTCATGAATAACTTTACTTTAATTTTACCATGTGGCATACAAAAATAAAAAATTGACAGCAATACATTTATTAACTAAAAAGATGTTACTCAGTACACACTTTCTGGACACAAGTAAGACAAAAAGTGATGTGCAGGTGGTTTTTTTTTGTTTGTTTGTTTGTTTTTTTAAAGTACCAAATGACTTCCTGTTTTGATTTATTGAAGAGTTCCTTCCAGGAAGGCTCGACTTCCACCTCACTTGTCATTCGGAGACGACTACAGGACACAAGTAGGTCACAAACGCTTCCGCTGTGGGAGATGTGGGATTTTCTTTTTCTTTTTTTTTTTTTTTTTTTTTTTACCTCACAGCTGACCTATCACGACAAGCTTGCAGCTGCAGTGTGTGTGTGTGTGTGTGTGTGTGTGTTGTCTCAGGTTATGTGAAACCTCCTCCATGTTTGTGTGCGTCCGCAGGGAGGAGAGCACTGCTACTACCAGGGAAGGTTGAGAGGTGTGCCGGAGTCGTGGGCGGCTCTCTCCACCTGCCACGGCCTTTGGTGAGCCCCCGTCCCGTACTTTGACCTTATAAGCAAACCACTTCCTTGCATATTCACCTTTGTTCTGCCCCCCCCCATTTTTTTTTTCCAAGTGGGATGTTCTCAGACGGCATCTTCTCTTATGGGATTGAGCCTTTTTACAACGGCAGCAATGAGGTAAACAGAAGTCAAGTTTTTTTTACACAGGGTGGTACAGTTCTGAGGTCCAGGGTTCAATCCCGCCCACGTGATGTTTTTGCATGTTCTCCCCGTGCCTGCGTGGGTTTTCTCCGGCCACTCCGGTTTTCTCCCACATCCCAAAAGCATTCAGCATTAATTGGACACTTTAAATTGCCCCTAGGTGTGATTGTGAGTGCGGCTGTTTGTCTCGATGTGCCCTGCGATTGGCTGGCAACCAGTTCAGGGTGTACCCTGCCGCCTGCCCTAAGACAGCTGGAACTCCCCGCGACCCTCATGAGGATAAGCGGCTAAGAAAATGGATAGATGGATGATTGGATATCATGTGCCTGCCTCTGAAGGAAGCACTCGGCCATGTGTATCAATTCTTTGCGGATTTTCGCTATTCGTGCCCCGGGTCCAATCTCTATCCCGTGTAAATAGCAGGGGCCAACTGTACCCATTTGTAGCCCACCCATGTGCTGCGTATGCATTTACATTTTGTGGGGGGGGGGGGCCTTCCTCATGTAACCCGTTTGTACTGGGATTTTATTGTCTTTTAGGAAAATGGCGCCCACTTGATCCGCAGGATGTCAGATTTCAGGCTCTTCCCCCATTGCGCGGGTAGGCGTTTATCGTGCACTCGATTTGACGACACCCGTGGCAACTTTATGTCTTGGCCTATAATATATTTTAATCTTCCTCATCGCTCATCTTTGGGTTGTGACCCAGAATTTTTGCGAACAATGCCGATCAGGTGATAATTACTTTGCTAAAGGCTTTGATAATGAGCTGCGATGTTTGTGTGCGTTTCCGCGTGTGCCCGCCAAGACTGCACAGACGACAGCGAGTGGGATCGCAGAGGGGGCGGCAAAGACCAAAGGGGGGCGCCGCAGCGGCAGGAGGAGCCGTCAGGGGCGCTGAGGCGCTCCAAGCGCTTTGTTCGCAGACCCTCCGTGCAGACCGAGACCAAATATATCGAGTTGATGGTGGTCAACGACAACGACATGGTGAGCGTTCCAAGGATGCGGATGTGTCTTTTTGCTGAAACGTATGGTTGATTTTCATGACATAATTACGTCGCATTGTGATTCATTTTGACAAATTTATGATCTGACATTTTTAGCCTGACGGTTTTTGACAGAGTATCAACTTGCACTTTCACCTGCTTGCGAATTGGAGTCAGAAAATCTAGCAGATGCAAGTTTGTTTTATGTTTTTGATGTGTACCACTATGCAGTACATTTTGAGTTTGTTAAGCGATCCTGTAAGGTCAAATCTGAGATTTTCACCATTCACCTGATTTTTTTTTTTTAATGTGGCTAAAACAGTGCCTAATGACACACTTGGACTCAGGCATGAGTATCAGCTCCCCAACTATAGAGTTTGTGCACCTACGTTATAAAATCACGTGACTTTTGTTTACCTGGCCATATTGCTTTTCTTGCAAAGCATTATTCAATGCTAAGTCGGTTGGAGACGACACGGAAATATGTCTTGTAGCATGACACCCAGAGCCTTGTCCGATACCGTTAGACATTTAGAAGGTGAAAATAAACAAAGGTACGTGGAAAAATTTGATAAACTCTGCATAGAGGACCCGTATTTAATGCCGATGTTTTAATGTTGATGTTTTCGCTGATGAGAAATTGGACAGTTACTTCGCTTCCGCTTGTCTTGGACAACTGGATCTACACATGGATCTGCTGAGGAAGTCATCAAGATTTACACGGAAGTGTTTGAAAGCGTAGAAAAGTCTGGACGCATACAAATACTTCGTTGCTGGATCTGTACTAAACGGGGAGACGGCTCGTGAATGAGGAAGTGTGTTCGGCTACACCGGAATCCATCGATCTTTTCACCTTGTATTATTCAATACAAATACCAATATTTAAATAATTGACCCACGGTTTTACACAAAGTTGCATTCATTAACTATGATTTTACAAAAAAAAGAGGATAGAGTCGTCTCCATGGAACGTACACGGAAGCGATTGCTGCCACACTTGACCTCTGTAAAGCTCTGCAACAGACTTTTTTTTTTTTTTTTTGAACACGCATTGTTCTCAAATGAGCCACCTTGGCATTCTAAATACTTCTTGGTAATTTGAGATTGAGAAGAATAATTCCTACCTGAAATGAAGTGATCACTACACAGGTGTGTGTGTGTGTGTATTTTGGTTGGGCACCATCCAATTGCCGAAATCCATCGATATTTTCTGGTCTTTTCAGCTTGTATTCCATAAAATGATGTCTCTGAATATCTGTCTCGTCTGTTGTGACAACCAACAGCACAACACGTCTCGGGTATTGTTAATATTCAGTTCAATGTCTCCCACAATGTCGAGCAGGTCTGTTTGACCGGCAATATGGCACCGTGAAAATTTGACTTCACGTGCACGAGCTCTATATAAGGACTTGAGAGCCGTGATTTAATTTTCCATTTGTCTTGTTGGACTTGTTGTCTGTTCTGTGACGTTTCAATCGTGTTAACAAACTAACGTATTTTTCGCACTTTAAGGCGTACCGCATTATAAGGCGCATAGAATAGACGCTGGGGTTATGTTATGCATCCATTAGATGGAGCTGCACTAAAGGCTCAATATTGATCCATATATAAGGCGCACCGTTGGCTTTTGAGAAAGTTAAAGGCTTTTAGGTGCGCCTTATAGTGCGGAAAATACGAGACATTGTTCAAGGTAGTGGGCAGTGAGAGCACACAAAAATGCTTGTTGCCATGAGAAAACTCCAGTGTCTGTGACTTTATTGACTAAATTGAAGTCTCTTTCAATGTGGAATCATACATTGGATGCAATTCTGGGTGGGTCTGCACAACTGTTGGCAGGTTCTTGGTTCGAATCTCTCGTTATTGTGTGGAATTTGCATATTCTTCCTGTGTTTTATTTGGGAACTCAGACTTCATCTTACATTTTAAAAAAATGCAAGTTAGCTTCATGAAAGAGTCAAAATTGTCCATAGGTGGGGATGTGAGAGTGAATGTTTTTTTTTTTTTTGGGGGGGGGGGCATGTGACGTGAGATTGAGTGGTGACCAGTCAAGGGCATCACCCGTCTGTATCCCAAAAGTCAGCTGGTGGAGTTTCCACCTCACCCTGATGAGGACAAGCGCTGCAGAAAATGAACATTTGGAATGCAAATTACAAATTCATGCCTTCCAAATATGAGGGCGTCAATCAGAGGTGGCATTTTTTTTGCTGCAGCTACATCTTTAATACAATAAATGTGTGTGTGTGTGGTCTCCCCTCCATCTGTGCATGTTTTGTCTCCTCGCAGATTGTACAGCTGCGACGCTCCGGCAGCCAAACGAAAAACTTTGCCAAAGCGGTGGTAAACATGGCGGACGCGGTACGTTGTTTGTTTTAGCACGCACTTGCAGATCCACACACAGATACAAAGGGTCTGATTTACTAAGATCCCAAATAGCGGGCTTTGGTGTTCATAACCAAAGAGTATTTTTGGTGGGGTTGGGGGGTATTGCAGATCTTCAGGGAGCAGCTGAACACGAGGATCGTGCTGGTCGCCATGGAGACGTGGACATCGAAAAACATGGCGCCGGTGGTGGAGGACCCGCTGACCACGCTGCAGAACTTCATGAAGTACAGACGGGACAACATCCGCGAGGAGAGTGACGTTGTCCAGCTATTCTCGTGAGTGGATCCACTTTGAATGCGCCGCAAGCGCCGGTTCACGTAGTTCCGGTCGCATGTTTGGGGTTCTTTTTTTCTGTGTACCTCTAGAGGGCGCACGTTTCAAAGCGGTCGCAGCGGCACGGCTTACACGGCAGGAGTGTGCTCACGGACGAGGGGAGGGGGAATCAATGAGGTAAGAGAGCTTTGTTGATATTTATAATAGTTTTTCCCATTTGGTGTGCCCACACAGATCAAGAGAGCCATGTAAAGGACTCGAGGTTACTCTGGCTCGTTGTCCACCCAAAAGAGGCTTTGGCTGGGACAGTTCTGCTGGCCAAGCCCACCTCCCACAAAATTGGTTTTTCCATTTTAGGTAAAAAAAAAAAGGTGCAGTTTTGATTGCAGCATGCATAAGCGCCTGTCTAATAATGCCAAATATTGCCTACGGAGAAAGATAGTAAGGTTCAGCTTTGAAAGACATCCATCTATCCATTTTCTGAGCCGCTTATCCCCAAAAGGGTCGCTGGAGCCAATCCCAGCTATCTTGGTCAGTTGGCGAGGTACACCCTGAACTGGTTGCCAGCCAATCGCAGGGCACATGGAGACAGACAACAGTCACACTCACAATTGCACCCATTTAGAATCTCCAATGAATGCATGCTTTTGGGATGTGGGAGGAACCCGGAGTGCCTGGAGAAAACCCACACAGGCAAGGGGAGAACATGCAAAGTCCACACAGGCGGGGCTAGGATTTGAACCCCGGTCCTCAGAACTGTGAGGCCAACGCTCTACAGCTGCTCCACTGTCCTGCCTAGTCAGTTTAATTTGTTTTTCTGTGTTGCAAGCCAAAATGTGATTTACAAGCAACCTTCTGATACACTGCAGCTTGAGCAAAGTAAAAAAAAAAAAAAAAAAGATGACTCAGAGAGAGAGAGAGAACGTAAGGTCATTGGATTAAAAAATGGTTAAATGTTAAAATTAGTAACAGCGGGACCGTGACGCGCAATACAGCGAGGGTTTACTGTATGTCGTTTTTGCCGTTTCAGTTTGGCAGTGTCGGCGCCATGGCCATCACTTTGTGTCAAAGCCTGGGCCAGAACATCGGGATGAGGTGGAACAACGCACGGAATTCTGCAGGTATGAAGTGGGGGAGGGGGAGGTGGAGGTGGGGCGCGGGGCTGGCTTTTTATGCACAACGCATCGGATGAGTGATTTTTGGGAGGAAGGAACATCCCTCCGCCAGCACTTTTGATATTAGACTTCAGGTGTTGTAGCACCTGCATTTGCAGGACTGCTGCCACTGGACTAAGTCTTAACTCCGTGTCCCGCCGGAACGTTTCTTCTAATTGCTGACCTACGTGTGTTTAAATCAGCTGGGCCTGAACTTCTTTCGCTTTTTTTTTTGTTTTGTTTTTTTTTCCACAGGAGACTGCAGGTGTCCCGACACCTGGCTGGGCTGCATTATGGAGGACACTGGGTAGGATACATAATGCCCCCTTTACCCTGTTTCCTATTAGACATATACTGATTAATACCAGGTTTGCCGTAATTTCCGGCCTACAAGCCGCGTATTTTTTCACACGCTTTCAACCCTGCGGTTTATGTGGTGATGCGCCAATTTTTTTTCTAACAGCCGCAAGGGGGCACTTGAGCCGAAAAGGTAAGAATGAGACCGGTGGAATATATGTGCCGAGGAAGTGACTTTTACCGGCCCTGTTAGCGCTGTGCTGGCGTTAGGACCGTACTAGCCTGTTGCTGGTGTTTTACTGGGTCTCAGTGATATTTACTGGTAAGTTTTATTTTATCCGGCCCTGTTAACGCTAGTGTGGCGCTAGCGTTAGTGTTACCTTTAGCAAGGCGCTAGTGTGATGCTAATACTAGTGCTTAACTCTTTCTGTGTACTGTCTTTCTTTATAAATATCTCGTGTTTGAATGTGGGTTTCAATGTGGGCACTTGCAGCTTTTACACAGCTGCGGAGTATGTATTTACCAAAAGGTATTTCCTTTACAAATATATTGGGTGAGGTTTATAACCAGATGCGCTCTGTAGGCCGCTCCATAGGCCCGGAATTACGGTACTTACAATACTGTAGAGCAGTTTCGTTCAGGTGCAGGTTTAATTCGTTCTCTGATCACACTTGTTATACAAACACTTGTATTACAAATTTTCATCACTGAAATGAATGGGAATGCCATTAATCAGTTCCTGCCCCCCCCCCCGCCCCAAAAAAAAACCAAATGTTTTTGTGATCTGATTTTTAATTAGAAATATAGGATTCAGTAATGATGAACTGAATAAAAACAATGATATATCATGTAAAGAATTGAACATTTTTTTCCACTTTTTTTGCTTCAATTCACTGGACATTGTGTGTCCCTTTGTTCTCTTGGGGCAGTATAATACAGAAATGCGGTCGTACATGTAGATGGTCATGACTCCTCAGTAAACTGCAGTAAATTTAGTTGTTTTTTTGCTTTGCAATGAATATATGCCTGTTCATATTGTTATATTATCTGTCTATATATGTTTCTCCACCATTTGTGTTCAAATATCCTCTGTTAAAGAATTATACAGTCATGCTATGTGTATAAGCAGGTTGTAGAGAGAAGATAATTTCACTTTGTGAATAAGAGGAGGAGTTTGGTGCAATGCACCAGATGGCACAAAATACAGTTTGATTCATTTGAGTAACATTTGTACTACAGATGGTTCCATTTCTGTCACGTTTTAACATAACGCCATTAGCACCCACCATGTTATCTTTGCAGTTTTTTTTTTCTTTTTACAATGCCGTTGATTTTTTTCTATCTGTTCTGCGCTTTCTAACGCAGATACTATCTGCCCAGAAAGTTCTCCCGCTGCAGCGTAGACGAGTACATCCAATTCTTGCTCCAGGGCGGCGGCAGCTGCCTCTTCAACAAGCCCAGCAAGGTCAGTGACCCGAATCCAGTTACCTGAAGGGACTTCCATACAGATCTTGATTCACTAGGATCCCAAATACCAGGCGCTAAATTGCACGTTCCCGCTTTTGATATTGGACGCGTCGTTGGTGTGTTTTCACGTAAAAATGATCCAGACTGTCCTGTTTTTTGCGCTGTAGCACAGTGAACATTTTTTTGTTTGTTTTTTGACAATTTAATTCCGCCTCACTGTGCTAAATTAGATCGCTGGGCTTGATTAACTGGCCTGAATCAAATCGATCTCACTGTTCTCAGTTTCTACTCGGTGACCACGTACGTCAGTGAGGTATTTGTGTACTTTAGGACAATTCATCTGCTCCGTTGTCTCGGTTTATGTTCTAAAAGGTGAGTGCCGAGGGAGCTTTTGTTGTTTACTGCTTGAAAGTACACTCCTTTGTCCCGTCCCTCAGTTGTTGGACCCTCCAGAATGCGGCAATGGCTTTGTGGAACCCGGTGAAGACTGCGATTGCGGATCTCAGGTGGTGAGTCCACATGTCCGCGTGCGACGCTATCGCGTGTGTCGCCTTTGCGGGAAGCTAGCCGAGCCGCATTGTCTGTGATTGTGTGTGCACACGGGGGTAGGAGTGCGCCCGCAGCGGAGGAGCCTGCTGTAAAAAATGCACGCTCACCCACGACGCCATGTGCAGCAACGGACTGTGCTGCAGCGGCTGCAAGGTGCGTACGACAGATATTGTCGGAAGGGTTCACGACGCGATGGTGAAGTCGTTTGATTGTTCCAGTACGAGCTGAGAGGCGTGGTGTGTCGAGAGGCGGTCAATGACTGCGACATCGCAGAGACCTGCACTGGAGACTCTAGCCAGGTACTTCCAAAATGTATTTGACAGAGACCTGCACCTCGTTGTGTGTGATGTGAATGTACGTAGACTATCTTCCGAAAGTATGGGTTGTTTTCACGTGACGTCACCTCGAACGGCGGCAATTTTTTTATCCCTGAGCTCCCGTTACTCATACATAGGAAAGGTGGACGACATTATGTTTCTAACTGGGTTTATTGAAGACGCGACCGACAGCACATCAAGCCCAGATTGACTATTAGGCTACCTGACATACACACATCATGGACTCAGGAATGCATAGCAACGGCGAGTATTATGCGCTTGATCTTTTACTCCATGTGCCAGAAATCACGAAGGAGGAGCACTTAACTGTATGCTAACACGGAAAACGAAAGGCGGTGGAATATTATTTTTTTAATATCGAGGCAAACTCCCATTTATTACTTTTTTTTTTTTTTTTTTTTCAAAAAGTAAAACCTGTGTATTAGTTCACCACAAGCAAAGTGAAATGTTTATTATGTGTTTAAAATTTGATGACAATGGCAGAAAGACAAAAGAATAAGCAAATCCAGTATTTCGCAAAATTCTCGAATCTTTCAAGTGACTAACAAAAAAGGAACAAAAAAGTGGGACTGTCATCCCTATAAACATTCTGAAATAGATATTGTAATGAAAAATACATATAACAGTATTCACTTCAATGTCTCGCAGTGTCCTCATAACGTCCACAAACTGGACGGCTACACGTGTGAAACTAATCAAGTAAGTCTTGTCCGACTCTGTGAAAATGTACTCCAACTCCGACCGTTTTGCTATATACGCTAAATTTTGTCTCTTCAGGGTCGCTGTTATGGCGGACGATGTCGCACTCGAGACGGACAGTGTAGAGGACTCTGGGGTTTTAGTAAGTGTTACAGTTGTGTGTTTGTGATAAAGTTGTACATCCTGGTGTGTCGCCCTGATATTATTTTCAATGTATCTGCCAAGACTCGGCCGACAGGTTTTGTTACGAGAAGCTGAACGCCGAAGGGACGGACAAAGGCAACTGCGGTCGGGGCCCCGGCGGCCAAGGCTGGCTTCAGTGCAACAAGCCGTAAGCGATGGCCGTCGTGCTTGTGAGAAAAACCTGCAAATTCGTCATTTTGGGGTACAGATTGATGGGGTGCCAACAACTTTGATGAGCTACATCACGGGTGTCAAACTCAAGGCCTGGGAGCCAGATCCGGCCCGGCACATGATTTTGTGTGGCCCGCGAAGGCAAATCATGTACGTCAACATCTGTGATTCTTGTTCAAATCTGTACCGAAATTTCAAATTGTAATATCATAAATCATAATGTTGAGGTGTTGCAAGCGTTTTCACATGACCAAACATCAGCAATAGTTGAAAAACCCATTACCTTTGATATCTAATTCCAAAAGTCATTCATAAATTTCATGTGTCAATATGATGAGCCGATAAATGATTTTTATGGTTTCACAGTCATAACGGCACACTGAGGGAAACCTGGACTACACTGTGGCCGGCGACAAAAATGAGTTTGACACCCCTGCGCTACATAATAGTGACAACGTGTATTGTATGGCCTCGCTTTTGTGGAGTTTGCATGTTCTCCCCGTGCCTGTGTGGGTTTTCTCCGGGCATTCCAGTTTCCTCCCACATCCCAAAAACATGCAACATTAATTGGACACTCTAAATTGCCCCTCGGTGTGATTGTGAGTGCGGCTGTTTGTCTCGACGTGCCCTGCGATTGGCTGGCGACCAGTTCAGGGTGTACCCCGCCTCCTGCCCGTTGACAGCTGGGATAGGCTCTAGCACTCCGGTGACCCTCGTGAGGATAAGCGGCAAAGAAAATGGATGCACGGAAGTAGTACAGTCATGTCATTCATATACTGTGGCAACGACCTCAACGCACTTTACAGTAAGCATCAGTTTGGCAAAAAGGAGAGGTGTGGAGCCACCTGACCTGGACTCAAGTCGCAAATTTGGTGACTCCGGACTGGACTTGACGAAATGATACAAGGCTCGCAACTCAACTTGGACTCGAACAGCTACGAAGAATAAAATGCTCTTCATAAAAGGCGTTGAAGTCGATTGGCAAAGGTGTGGAGTTTGACTGCATTCTCTACATTTTGATGATCTATGTTGTGTTTAGGGACGTTTTGTGTGGCTTCTTGTTCTGCGCCAACATCAGCACAAAGCCCAAATTTGGGGACCTTCAAGGCGAGGTAACTAGCTTCACCCTCTACCACCAGAACAAGTACCTGGACTGTCGGTGAGTGGCGGTCGAGGGGGTTCTGATCGGGATAGCGAAGACAAGTATTGGAAACGTGCGCCGTGTGCTTCTCTCAGGGGCGGCCACGCCGTGCTGGAGGACGGCTCCGACCTGGGCTACGTGGAGGACGGCGCCCCCTGCGGGCCCAACATGATGTGCTTGGAGCGACGCTGCCTCCCGGTGGCGGCCTTCAACCTCAGCAGCTGCGCGGGTTCCAACTCGGGGCGCGTCTGCTCCGACCACGGGGTAAAGCAGACCACCGCTGCGCAGACGCAAGATGCCAAAACAGACGGTGATCTCCCTTCTCCTGCTTTTTGCAGACGTGCAGCAACGAGGTGAAGTGCATCTGCGACAGAGACTACACCGGCAAGGACTGCAGCGTTTTTGATCCCATACCCGAGCCCACCGTCCCGACGGGCCCGGGGAAAAAAGGTGCCACAGCGTCTCTCTGTCTCCTCCTCCTCCTCCTCCTCCTATTCTCTGCCCTCCCGTCATGTCTCCTTGTTGCTGCGTACCAAGGCGGAGTCACGATGTGTCGAGATGAAACATTGTGTGTGTGCATCTTTATTTTCTGGCAGGGTTGTTGACAACACTCTTCTCTGTGCTGTGTCAAGTGTAGAAGACATTTTTTAAATTCACTTTAGAGGCAGTCGAAAGTGTTATCCAGTCCTTGTGGTCGTCCCGTGAGCCCCCTCACCACCTCCACCTCTTCTTTGTCATCATGCCTCTCTCTCTCTCTCTCTCTCTCCAGTTGATGCTTTGATGCTGTGTGGGTTTTTTTTTTTTTTTTTTTTATATCATGGTGTTGTTGTGTTTCCTCCTCCTTTCCCCTTCCCCTCCTTCCTCTGCGCAGGTCCAAGTGGCACCAATATCATAATAGGCTCCATCGCAGGTGCTATTCTCCTGGCAGCTATAGTCCTAGGGGGGACAGGATGGGGATTTAAGTAAGAGTTCTGGCATGCGTTTGTCCTTCCCGCCCGCTTCCACGCTGCTCAACAAGCTTGCCAGGCCTCATTCTGGGGAGAACACAGACACACTCGTAGGGTTTAGGGTTTTTGTAGTCTGCCAGGGACCATCGGAGCAGTCCCCCTTCGCTTAGGGCCAGATGCCCCGCTCACCCGTGCATGCTTCTCGCTTCTCGTCTCCGTTTGACACTCTGGCCTAAAAGGACCGACTCCCGTCAACATTTGCAGCGGCGCGATGAGTTTTAAAAAGAATCAGAAAGAGATTTGACGCAATCCTTTTAGGTTCAGAGGTAAGTGGATGCAGTCGGTGCATGTGTGCATGAGCCGTCCAGCGGGGTGGGAGTCGGTGGGGTCGAGTTGCTGCCCTGCATGTCACGACAAGAGTGGCACATCTGTCTATCTATCTATCTATCTATCTATATCTATCTATCTAATCTATCTATCTATCTATCTATCTATCTATCTATCTATCTATCTATCTATATCTATCTATCTATCTATCTATATCTATCTATCTATCTATCTATCTATCTATCTATCTATCTATCTATCTATCTATCTATCTATCTATCTACTATCTATCTATCTATCTATCTATTATCTATCTATCTATCTATCTATCTATCTATCTTACTTAACAGCAAATGTTTTGAGGCACCGACAAGCGTCGCAACAAAGGCAAAAGCTTCTCTTTTACCGTGGCTGAACGGAGGTTTTGTGCGACTTTCGAGGTGGCTTTCCCTTCGACCTTGGAATCTCATGCAGGGGTCTCAAACTCATTTTTGTCCCGGGCCACGTTGTAGTTACGAGTTCCCTCAAGAGGACTGTTACGGTGAAACCATAGAAAACCTTGATCTTCGCATCATATTCACACATGAAATTCCCAAACTAGTTTTGGAATCAGAAATGACACGTAGTGGGTTTTTCCAACCATTGTTCATGTTTGGTAACGCAAAAATGCTGATAATATCTCCACATTATCATTTATGATATATGACAATTTGAAATGTTTGCACACGTTTTCACAAGAATCACGGATTTTGACACCGATGTTTCGCCTTCGTGGGGCCACATGAAATCACGTGGCGGGCCGGATCTGGCCCCCGGGCCTTGAGTTTGACCACCTGTGATAAAATGTAATATGATATAGATAACGAGCGTCAACTGTGCAAATAAAGTACGGGTATTTGAATCGCTGTCTGATTCTCCGACACGAAGGTGTCCCGTCACTTTGTATTCTGCTTGCAGTCGTCAGTTCTTGCCACTGATTGCATTTTCTCATTTCTCCTCCTCAAACGCTTTGTGGATGTAGAAACATACGGAGAGGAAGGTACGACTTGTCCCCAGCGCTTTGTCCCCCTTTCATTAAAAAAAAAATCATAATACTGTTTAAATGTGTCTTCCAGATCTGGCGGAGGATAAGACGACCATCATCTGTCTAGGTGTCCTGCCCACGTCCTGTCTTCTTCTTCTCCTTCTCCTTCTTCTTCTTCTTCTTCTTCTTCTTGGTTGCACACTGTCATGGTCCACATTGGGGAAGAGAAGGGAACAACAAGAACAAAATGTCTTCCACTCCTGTTCCCGGCTCTCCGGTCCCCTTTTTCACTGTAATTCTCCTCTTCACCGTGAAAGACACCAGAGTTTTCCGCCACCTGCGGGACGAAGAGCAAATCAGCCAAGATGTCTAACTGCCTGCCTGGACCACAGACTCCTTCTCACCTAATTTTTGTACTTGCCTGATGGCTTGAAGTAAGCTAAAGATGCTAAAGAGGTTGATTCCCTGCCTGCCACAACCTCAAGAGCTCACGCACACGTCCTCCACTCTTAAGAGCATGGACTGGATCATTTCTGGACCGGATCTGGTTCATATTCGGACTGGAGCAGACTGGAACTGGACTGGATTGAAAGTCCATCAGGGTGGATAAATCTAGAATAGGAATAGAACTGTAACAGATCTGGATCAGGTCTGGACCAGATCTGGACTAGAGTTGCACTGAATTTGTACTGAACTTTGACTGCAATTGAATTGATAGATGACTGGATTTGGAATGTAAATGGACTCGAACCAGATCAAGATCAAATCTGGACCTGTTCTTTCACTGGACTGAGTATTAGTCAAATCTGGACTGTACAGGGAACAGATCTCTACTGGATCTGGACCAGATTTAGACTGGAGTGGGCTGGAGCAAGACTAAATCTGGGCAGATATTTACGAGATCAGAATGTTAAATAATCATGGAACAAATCTTGACTAAACTAACTAAGACCATAACTGTCGTAGACCTAGCCTTGCTTTGGACTGAGTCTGGACCAGATTTGGACTAGAGTTGCACTGAATTTTGGCTGCATTTGAATGGATAGATGACTAGATTTGGAATTTAAATGGACTCGAACCAGATCGGGATCAGATCTGGGCTAGATTGGACCTGTTCTTGCTCTGGACTGACTTTCAGTCAGATCTGGACTGTACAAGGAACAGATCTGTACTGGATCTGGACCAGATTTAGACTGGAGTGGGTCGGCGCAAGACTGGACCTGGGCAGATATTTACTAGATCTGAATGTTAAATAATCATGGAACAAATCTAGACTAGACTAAAACCAGAACTGTCGTAGACCTAGTCTTGCTTTGGACTGAGTCTGGACCAGATCTGGACTAGACCTGGACTACCTTATGACTGTACAAGGAATACATGTTTACTGAATCTTGATTAGATTGCGATTGGGTTGGATTGTGACCATTTCTAGACTGTTCTGGACCAAATTTGGACGTGATCAGGTTTACATTCAGACTAGATCCCAATTTCGTCAGGCCTGCCTGGGCTGCGCCTAAATGAATCCGGCCCGACCTGTTCTAGGCCTGATCTCGGCATGGGCTGGTATGAGATTCTGACGCTAGGATCACTGTTAAAAAAAAAAATATTGCGGTTTCATGGACTCACGATGTTTCAATTATAGCTCCAAAATCGTGTAAATTTAGAAGATATGGATATGGAAAAGATATGGGGAAATAACTTTTCTTTCCTTGGAACACACGCCGTAGTTACATTAGGAAACATAAAAAGAAAATAAGCAGTGGAATTTTTCGAAGTAAAATAAGTCGTACAACAATCAAAGTACTTATTTCAGAAAGTAAGTAGCTCCTATAGTTTTTTTTTGCTGGTTTGTTAAATAACGGCAGAGCAGAAGCAAGCTCGCGGTAGCCACGCTAGCTAGCTAAGTTACCTTAATTTCACCAATTGTAGCTGATTGCGAATGTTCGATTTGAAGACTGCGTTATCGTGGTCACGTAACGTAACTTTGGATTCGGCGAGCCATGAAGCGAGTCATTGTCAATATTTTGGTCAGTAATTTGTAAGAATAATAAGAGCCCTACATGGGGCTGGCAATAGTGTAAATTTGTAAAATAAATTTCAACAGAGGAGGTTTCTGTCCGACGGAAGCAATATTTCCTCGTCTACCAAGCCAACAATGGAAGGGAGAGAGTTTGTGTTATTTTACTTGCATAATCAACGCCCCCCACCCCCCAAAAAACAAAAACAAAACAGCTCATACTGCTTTTTTTTTAAACTGGCAACTGGCCCATGCCTGTTCTGAACCTGTTCTAAAATCGATCCACGACTGCTCTGAATTACATCCAAACTGGAATAGGATCGGATCTGAAACAGAGACCCGGACCTGGATTTGACGTAGACAGGATCTGGAGTGTCTTTGGAATGGATGTTCAGCCTCGACCATCACAGGGGAAAAAAAAATCCAAGCATGTTTTCCAAAGATGACCCCGGAGGGACCAACTGTTTTTTATCCCAACTGCCAACCAACTGGTCTGAGATGACCACTTTCAGGAAGACTGAAGAATTGTGGGATTTTTGTTTTTTTGGGTTTTGCTTTTGGATCACTTGACAGGACCAGCGCTCGTTGTCAATCCCCAGACACTACATTTAACTGACTAGTCTTCGCTCACTACCTTTTTATCTTTGGACATTGTACCCAAACACTTGTTGTTGTTTTTTTTTTTTTTTTTAAGAACAGAAGAAGAATGTGCACGTCACTCCGGACACCTTCACGTTTTCAATGTAACAACGAGATAAGGAAAAATGTCACCTTACAGGACTTCAGGGGCTTTCCCTTTGTTTATGTTTGTGGAAGTTCAATTTTGGCTCGTTAGCGGTTAGCTCCCATTGTCACGTTAAGAGGGTCATCACGTCTGATGTGTGGAGGAAACTCTTCTACCTAGTAGTTGTGACAAATTAGTAGGATTTCATACAAAAAGTCTTTCACCGTAATTTAATATCCATCTACTTTCAGTATCCTTAGCCTCATTAGGGTTCATGCAAGAGGCGGGGGCACACCCTGAACCGGTTGCCGGCCAACCCCAGGCCACTCGCGTTCGCTGAGGACAATTTCGAGTCTTTGATGAAGTTCACGTGCACATTTTTTGGAATGTAGGAGAAACCGGATCACAGGGCAAAAACCCACGCGAGCGCCGGAAGAACGTGTGAGTTCCCGATATGCAGCGCTTGCCTTGAGATACGAGCGGCCCGACTTACGAGTTTTCCGAGGTACGAGCCGTCATTCGGGTGATTTTTGCTTTGAGTCGTGAGTGCAATGAACTTCAAACTGCAACTCACAGTTCATGTTTATCAAACAAAGCACAAATAGTCCACCGACGACATATAAAATATACCAACGCTCATTTTCTCGATCCTCTGTTTACAGCAGACAATATTAGTGACGTACTGATGAGCTCAGAGAGGATTTAACAGTATGAATCCCGCTTGAGTTCTCAGCATGATTGGCTGCTGTAAAGAGTCGAGGATTCTTATCCATCTCTCTTATACTGCCACCAGGTGGCCAAGGTGGGCACACGAGAAGGAGGGCCCATTTCATTTATGCACTTTGACAAAAACGCTTTCATTCTTTTTAATTGTATTTAATCACGTCATTACTGTATGACACAATACACTTTTTTTTTGGGGGGGGTGAGGCTGGATTTAATTAAAAGGGGGGAAGATTAGTCGACTTTTCAGTTATTAGCATGGTCAAATTAAATGTGTAGCTCAAGGCGCTAAAACTCGAATTGAATATATTATTAATAATATATTAATAATGTGAATAATAATATTACTACTATTATATAATATTAAAATATTTACTTAACCAAAAATGGCAAATGTGTCAAAATTCCAGAGAGAAAAACAAAACAAAAAACATAATAAAAACCAAAACCTTTTGCCATCGCTGAACCATTCAAAGGACAGTTTGGTTTTTCATAGCATCACGTATGTCTCTCCCCCACCCCCAAGCCCCCCGACACACACTGGAAAAAGTCCAGCTATTGTACAAAAATGGATCATCTTTTTTTGTGTGTTTTCCTACTAACTTCTTTGCAAGAACGTCGCCATTTCGTGACCCCGAACGTATCAGTTTCCGGAGTGCCGAGATCCTAAAAAAATGAGCTCTTTATGTAAATATGTGAACGCTATGCTGAATCTTCAGATGCACCATATGGTTGAGAGGGACTCATTTCAGTGGCAATTTAGGTTTTTTTTTTTTTTATTTTATGTTTTTGTTTCATGGGTGGGGCGTATTTGAGCTTTGCACTGTGTGGGATGCACTAGCGCCGCAATATATGTTAGGAATACAGAGTGAGTGTCAAAAATGTAATGTGCAGAGCTGCTGTCAATCATCATTTGAAAAGAGGAAAAAAAAAGACCATATTTTTAGACACTTTTTGAATATAGACAAAATGGAAAAAAAATTAAAAGAAAAAAAGGCCTTGTGGATAGAATTGAGTGAAGAGGAAATAAAAGAAAACGTATTCTCTCGTTGCTTCTTTTCTTGCATTTATGCGTAGGATATGAATCATAAATTAAGAATATATTAATAATTCCAATGTCTGTGTTTTGCATTACACTGTGACAGATATTTTGCTGTATATTAACTATAATATTCCAATCCTCCTACTGTGGTGATAAAATCACTTATTTTTGCTATTCATCAAAAATGAATAAACATACTGGACTAATTTTTTAAAAAATAGCTTCTCTAATTTTGCTATGACATAATATAGGAATCTTAAATTAAGAATATATTATTTTTAATGTTTGTGTTGAGGCAGCTTCCTTTTTGTGTTACAGTGTGACAGATATTTTGCTGTATATTAACTATAATATTCCAATCCTCCCACTGTAGTGATATAATAACACAGCCATTGTATTTGTTATACATTATTTAGATATTAATTAATGACTAAATATTTAATAATGTAATCCTTTAATGACTTATCTTTGTTATTCATAAAATATGAATAAACATACTGGACTAATTTAAAAAAATGCTTCTCTAATGTTGCTATGGCGTAGTATATGAATCATAAATTAAGAATATATTAATATTTTCAATATTGGTGTTGAGGCAGCTCCCTATTTGCGTTACACTGTGACAGATATTTTGCTGTATATTAACTATAATACTCCAATCCTCCCACTGTGGTGATATAATAACACAGCCATTGTATTTCTTATACATTACTTAGATCATATTAATGACTAAATATTTAATAATTAATCTTTTAATGACTTTTTATTATTCATTAAAAATTAAACATACTGGACTAATTACTTTTTTTAAAATTAGCTTCTCTAAAATAACGTTTAACAGTATACATATAATGAAACATATATATATTGAACAATTGTCAGATAATTAAAATTAAAAACGCTCATGATTTAATCATATATATGTATATAGAGTATAAATTACAAAATATTTTTTAGAATTTAGAAGTATACTCTGAATATAATTTTTTTTTATAATTTTCTGAAAATAAAAGCCTGAAATCATTTAAAGTGTAGTTTCTTGTAACTTTACAATATGAAAATATGTATAAAAATGACAAAAAAATAAAAAGTCATACAGGGTTTTTCTTCGACAAAATCAACAATAAATTACACAAATATTACAGCAAAAATGATTATCGCCTTTTGTTGTAGTGAGCCAAATACGGGTAGGGAGGGGGGTAAAAAAAAAAAAAAAAGGGGAGGGGGACTGCATTTGTTTCTTTTGTTCTAATAAAACCTGCGAGGGTGTTCAAAGTCAAATAAAAATAAAATTTAATAATAAAGGCTGATGACAGCCAAAGAGCGAACATGTCAATCTCGCAACGATCAACATGATGAGGTCCTCCTTCCTTGTTCAGGTTCAAAGTTCACTCCAGCACCTCCCCCGTGTCCCACTTGGTCTTGGGCTCCTGCCACCACTCGGACAGCAAGGACTCCTCGTAGTCGCCCACCCCCTCGAACTCGGCGTCGGGGTGCTGGGAACGCCGGGAGGCCGCCGCCGCCGCCGCCTCCGCCTCCGGACTCACCTCGCCCTGGAGAACGTGACAAAAGACGGACAGACGGTAAGCAGACGTCTTCAGAACCTTCACGTCGTGCTTCCCTGTCAGTGAAGGGTGTCGGCGTGGAATTGCGGGCGCCTTCGTCGCGGGGGTGGAGACTCGCGGCGAATGCGCTCCGCACCTCCTGACCACATACCACGCGCCGCTGACAGAAAACAACCTCGCTTTCCACCCCCTCAACCACCCCGTCCGGGCTACTCGCCACGTTTTTTTTTTTTTTTTAACGTCTGTCTTTTTATAGGTCAAACACCGCAAAGTGCTCCTTAAATCACTGGGAAATTTGATAGTAGAAATTCACATTTTTCTTTTTTTGGCATTCTATTTTTGTCCCAGTCAGAATTCCTTCATTATCCTTAAAAATGTTGAGAAGCTGACCAAAAAAAATGCATTTTTAATGGTTTGGAGGAATACCATTAAGGTATAATATATTTTAGCTGAAAATAAAAGGACTGTGTGTCCGCTGTATGCACTGAACCCCCCCCCCCAAAAAAAAATCGCGTACTGCACCTCAGCTACTGCCTGGAAAAATGGACGCTACTTGGTCTTGGTCTATCATCTTCATCATATCATCATATTTGTGTGTTTCTGTGTAAATATCCGCTTGAAGCGTCCCGGTGGTAGTAATATGTCGCACCGAGTCGCCGCGTGGAATTTCCACACTGCGACAAGGCGCTCTAAACTGGCCACACCAGAACAAAAAGCCCGTCTGCATGCGAGCAGTTGCCTCCACCCCCTTTCCCCACGACGTGCGAACATTCACTGCTGACAACGAGGCGCTCTAATGTGGCCACGCCAGAGCAAAACCCCTCTTTGCATGCGAGCAGTCGGCTACAACACCACCCCTCCCCCCATGCCACCTTTTTCCCATGAAGTGCGCACACTCACTGCTGACAACGAGGCACTCTAAAGTGGCCACGCCAGAGCCAACCCCCTGTCTGCAAGCTACCGGTCGCCTCTGCCCCGCTCCCCGCCCATGATACCTTTTTCCCGTTACGTGCGCACACTCACTGCTGACAACGAGGCACTCTAAAGTGGCCACGTCAGGGCAAAGCCCCTGTCTGCATGCTAGTGGTCGCCTCTCTCCGCCCCCCTCCCTGCCCGTGATACCTTTTCCCGTTACGTGCGCACACTCACTGCTGTCAACGAGGCACTCTAATGTGGCCACGCCAGAGCCAACCCCCTCTCTGCATGCTACCGGTCGCCTCTGCCCTGCTCCCCGCCCATGATACGTTTTTCCCGTTACGTGCGCACACTCACTGCTGACAACGAGGCGCTCTAAAGTGGCCACGTCAGAGCAAAGCCCCTGTCTGCATGTTAGTGGTCGCCTCTCCGCCCCCCTCCCCGCCCGTGATACCTTTTCCCGTTACGTGCGCACACTCACTGCTGTCAACGAGGCACTCTAATGTGGCCACGCCAGAGATAAGCTCCTGTCTGCATGGTAGCTGTCGCCTCTACCCCCCTCTCCCCCCATGACACCTTTTTCCCGTGACGTGCGGACACTCACTGCTGACAACGAGGCACTCTAAAGTGGCCACGCCAGAGCAAAGCCCCTGTCTGCATGCTAGTGGTCGCCTCACCCCCCCTCCCCGCCCATGATACCTTTTCCTGTTACGTGCGCACACTCACTGTTGACAACGAGGCACTCTCATGTGGCCACGCCAGAGAAAAGCTCCTGTCTGCATGCTAGCGGTCGCCTCTACCCCCCTCTCACCCCATGACACCTTTTTCCCGTGACGTGCGCACATTCACTGCAGACAACGAGGCGCTCTAAAGTGGGCAAGGCCAGTACATGTCGACGTACTTCGTCCTCTGTTTGTAGGTAGTTGAGCGCAAAGTGCAGCATCTCCTTCTGCTTGGCGGTCTCGTTGAAGTATCTGGAGGCCTCCTGCGCAAAAACGGAACGACAAAATAAATCGTCATACCGTTGTTTTATAGGAAGCACCAAATTTGCCGTGTTTCTTCACAGCCGGCGGCGCCGCCAACGCGCTTTCCGGGACTCACGGGCCGCGGCTGGAAATCCCGGTCGTCGAGCCCCCACTGTTCCCGGTAGAAACGATAGTAGTCCAGGTTCTGCCGCATCACCTGGTCGGCGGGGTCGAACAGCACGTAGCTGGCGGCGCACGGGGCGGCGCTCTTCACGTCATTCACTGGAGGCCAGGCGGACGGTCACGGGTCCGCTCGCGGGCGTGCGGCGGGCGGGCTCGAACGAGTCTTACGTTTATAATATGAGAACTGGAGGTAGTGGTACATGGTGGCCACGAACTTGTCCACGAAGAAGCCCCCCACGCTGGGGGTCAACTGCTGCTCGCACCCCACCTTGCATCGCAGCGCCTCCGAGTACAAATCTGAGCCCAAACAACAAGTCAGACACATAAGATCGCTTTCAATCCATTCAAAAGGTGACATATTTCTTTTCCTTTATTTTTAAAAATACAACTACTAGATTAGATCATTGGAGGTGGGAGAAACCCTGTCATTTATAAAGGTATTATTATCACACTGTTAATAAATGTAAATTAATTGTATTTTTTTCTCTCCTTTTTTATTCTTTTGTTTTTTCTTTCTCTGTATATAAAAATGTGAAAAAAAAACAACTTACCTATTGTGCCACCTGCAATTGGACTAAAAAAATTGTTTTGGTACATATTGTATAATATTTTACAATTATTTTATTTCTATATTTATTTCATTATGTTTGGAAAATGCTAATTTAATATAAATATAAAAATATTGTTTAAATAAATTATGAAAATACAATAAATATTTCAGTAATTCATTGATTTGCAATCATTTTCTAGCCTGATAAGTTATTTATATTTTCACTTTTTAAAAATTCTAGAGTTCAACATGCTCCACTGTGTGAAATACAACTTGCCTATTTTGCCACCTGCAGTTGGACTAAAAACATTTTTAGTCCATATCCTATAATATTTTACAATTGTTTATTTCATTTCTATATTTATTTCATTGTGTTTGGAAAAAAAAGCTAATTTAATATACAATGACATGTCAATAAAACCCCACCATATTTAATATTACATTAAATAATATTTAAGATATCAAAAGACAATTTACAGTTTCTACTTGTTCGTATAATATATGTTACTTCATGATGTATATTTGAATGAATTAAGACATAAAAAGGACTTCAAGCAAACCATTTAAATATAAAAATATTGTTTAAATAAATGATTTAAATAATACAATAAAAATGTCATTAATTTGTTGATTTGAAATAATTTTCTAGTCTGAAGATCAAGATGCTTCACTGTGTGAAATTTGATGTTTTATGGTTTTTTTTTTTTTTTTTTTTGTCTTTAAGCAAAGTACAGTTATGAGGTGACCGGCATCAGTGGTGGGGCGGCACCCGAGCGCCCTCTATTGCCACAGGTGGTCAACAACACTTCCCTGCGGCCCGTCGCATTTATCTCCGCTCGAACGCGGAATTTGAGTAACATTAAGACATCGGCAGTCGCGCACTGACCGGCCAACGTCGGGTAGAAGTCCTTGAACTCGAGGATCTCGTAGGCCCCGTCGCAGGCGGCCACGCAGTCGCCGTACGCGTCCAAGTAGGAGGCGACGGCCTGCTCCATGTGCCGAGCGCTGCCGCTGAAGTCGCCGCCGTTGTACAGCGTGACGCTCTTCACGAACACGCTCTAAACGCATTTACGCACAACTTTTTTCTTTCTTTTCGAAACGACGGACGCACGAGACTTGGACGAGGGGGAATTGTGACGCGGGTCGCGGCGGAACCTCGTGTGGATGCTCCTCGTGGTCGATGAGGTAGGGGTCCACGTCCGCCAGCGTCTTGTAGTAGTTCATGTTCTTGGTCAGCGCGGGGTCTTTGGGGTTCTTCTTCAGGTAAGTGTGAGCCGCCGACACGGCCTTCGGGAAGTTGTTCAGCTGGGGGGGGGGGTGAAAGATTATTAACACGGCTGCAGTTCTGCCAAATGTCAAATTTACAAAACTTAATAGGGACCTCAAAAGTGCCACATTTTACCAAACACGCTTTTTTTCAGAGTATTTGGGATGTAATGGCGCTATGGTGGCGGCACGGTCGATCAGCCGGTAAAGTGTTAGCCTCACAGTTCTGATGGACCCGGGTTCGATCCCGGCCTCGCCTGTGTGGAGTTTGCATGTTCTCTCCGTGCTTGCGTGGGTTTTCTCGGGGCACGCCGGTTTCCTCCCGCATCCCAAAAACGTGCAACATTAAATAGACGCTCTAAATTGACCCCGAGGTGTGTTTGTCTCAATGTGCCCTGCGATTGATAGGCTCCAGCACTCCCCGCGACCCTCGTGAGGATAAGTGGCAAAGAAAGTGGATGGATGTCTCTATGGTGGCTCAGTAATCGCGAAGTGTAAATCAAAATTGTGCACGCATTCCTGATTTCCAGATGTTTTTTGCCAGACGAGGGGCCTGAAATGAAATGATTTGGAATTTCTGTATCTTATCTACGTCACTAGCAAAAATCTCCGCCTACTTTTCCCAGAATACCAAAAGCAGTTGTTTGGTGGAGTGCCTTGAAATATTTCTAATGTGAAATATGCAGGTGTGTTGAATGCTGTTGCCACATCAGCCCACCTAGAGAAGGGGGGGGGGGTGTGCGTTGTTTAGAGGAGACGTGGCAACGAGGTCGGCCCCCCCTCAAGCCGCCTGGAACTTTAGTCTGCCAGTTCCGGGGTGTTCTCACCTGGAAGTAGGCGTACTGTATGAATCGATAAGGCGTCCTTTTGTCGAAGCTCTCCAGGAGGTCTCGCCGCGGATGCGCGAGTTTGAAGACGGGAAAGCCGGCCTTGCACTTCTTGAGGCACGCCGCCCTCTCGAGGATGTGGCGCACGACGCGGAGGTGCCCGTCGTCCCCGTTTCGCCCTGCCCGGCTCACGTTGCCGCAGTCGCGGGCGCAGAAGGCGTCGCTGTCCCGGAGCAGCCGACGGAGCCTCAGGCTGTGCTCCAGGTACTTGACGCTCTCGGCCCAGTTGCGCGCGGCGTACTGCTGCATCGCGTATTCGTACGTGGGCTCCAGCGGCATCAGCTCGCTCGCGGGGAAGCTCCGGAAGCTGTACTTCTCGTACTGGGCCCGCGCCGAGAGCAGGCCCGAGCCCAGGAGAACTAACGCCGTGGCGAAGCCGCCAGGAAGCATCGTCGCCCGCCGTCTGTGGCTCCCGGGACCGCGGTCGCAGGAAAACGCGTCCTGGAAACTTTCGTGCTGCACGTAGACAGCCAGAGACGCGTCAAACTAGAGGCCCGAAGGACACCGCATCCGGGCGAGGCCTTCAAAACAAATGCAAAACTGCTTCCTCGCTGCACAAATCGCACCTTACGAGTAACTGCACCTTGTCCAAAAGGTACATTTTATACCTACATACTGTTTTAATGGACATCGGTGGGCACAGGATTGGTAAAATTCAACGAAAATGTATTTTTGATAACCCAGTATTTCGAAGACTTGTATTTGTTTCCGGTTTTGACTCGCTCTACATTAGCTTGCTTAAATCTTTTCACATGGCTGGAAAATACATTTAATAAACAGTACAATCCTACGGAATATATATTTAAAATTTTTGTAACCCTTGCAAAGCAGGATACACCATGAAAAGATGGTTCATTTTCTCCCAAAACAGTTTGTGGGTAGATCGTGTTATGAGACACGTGGAGCCACAAATTCTTTTGCAAAATATATTAAATATACTGTAGAGGATTTTTTAAAATCTTCCTATTTTGCATAAACGCAGTTCATCTAGCATATATTTCTTTCAGGTTGACAAAACATACTAGGTATAAATGTTTAAAACCATGACCTGGAAGATGTGTATTGTTTTTTAAAAAGTCATTAAATATTCAAAAGTTTAGTTTTTTCTACCAATCTGACAAGTGGAGACAGAAATTATTTCGCAAACAGTTATAAAACACAATATACTTAAAATATATCTATGTATTATCCATCTAATAGCACCATTGCCAAAGTAACTCAAAGTCAATTAAATTCATATTAATATGATTGCTAAACACTTAAACATTTTTCACTATCAGCAAACGTTTAATCCACTCGATTTTTTTTTTGTTTTAAGAATTTGTAACTTTTGGCATTCTTTTTCCAGAAAAAAATTAAAATTTGACTGATGCAATTAGGAAAACAATAAATAAAGTACTTATTTATCAAAATTACTTATGGTTTGACGAAGCACGCTTGGAGTACAGCTTTAAAACCCATGAGCTGCAATATAATATTATATTTTGTATTCATTGAATAGCGTTGTTGAATATTTATTGAAGTTAAAAACTCGGAACGCCAACTAAGACTTTTTTTTTTTTTTGCACCAATCCGAGGGACATTGATGGCGCTATTTAAAGCCATGTGGCAAAACAGTTGTGGCTTTTGCGTGATGACGTCACCACGCCATTTCGCATTCCTATCTGTATTTATTTATTTATTTTTTTATTGGGGGGGGGGCGGCTAAACTAGTTGTCAGTTACACGTTTGCACATTTCCATCAGGGACCACGCCTCCTGCAGGCACGAAGAGGACGAGTAAAGACAGACAAAACGGAAATATTACGCTACGTGTTTCTTTCAAAACAAAAGTAAAGATAGCTAAGTTGACATGAAACATCACGGTAACATTCAAATGAGTGCACTTTAATCGATATATTGCGCGAATTGTAATCCGATTAATCGGTATACTTGGTCTTTCGGGGTGAATACAAACTCTCCACAGCCAAAGGTTTTACGCGTCTGGATGTTATTTTGTAACTCGTCACCGGAAGTATGATTGTCTTCACCCTCTTGGGGACCACAAAGATGCGGCGCAGGCTCGGTTCTGCATCGGCATGCGGGCTGCGCTTCTTCCCAAATTCGGGATGTTTCCCCTGCTGCTTTTCCTCCACGCCGTCGCCGTCAAATGTAGCGCCGAGCCGCCTCCCCTGCTGGACGTCGTCGTGGACCGGTACCACATGCCCAAACGTTGCCCTCGCGAAGTCCAAACGGAGGACTTTGTTCGGTATCACTTCAACGGGACCTTCCAGTCGAACGGCAAGACGTTCGACTCCAGGTGAACGTTTCTTGTTGTTGTTTGTTTGTTTGTTTGTTTGTTTTTACGTCACTTTTAAATGGTTGGCGTTTAACGGCCATGGTGTGAGGTGCGCATGCGCGTCTTGGTCACTCTTTAAATTGAAGTTAGCTAGCAACTTTAAAAATGTTAGCATGCTGCTTCAAAAGTAACCAAAACGTTTACATTAACTGATTTACCCTGAAAAATAATGAACTTATAATCACTCATTTGCGGTATTTATGTGTGTCAATCAAGTAATGTAAAGTAATAACTAACTTTAGGGCATCTATTTTGGGGTACGGTGTTGTGCACTTTTCCACAGATAAACAATATTTAGCTACAAATTATACCCACGATAAATGTATATGTTTTTTAATTGTAAGTTTTTTTTATTTTTTAAGTGGTATTGCAATTTATTCCAGTATCAAACCACAAGATTTTAGCCCGGTTGTTAGCTAAATTTCCCATTGCGAGCTACTAATAATAATATAACCTAATTTTTTCATTTTTATAATCTACCTAAAATTCTGTGAAAAATACAGTTTTTGTATTGTGGTGGCCAACAAATGAAATTACGTTTAAGTAATATTTGTACTCAATTTATTGTTGAATACTTGAAGGAAATAAATAAGTAAATAAAAAGCATGAAAAGAAAAGTGAAAATGTTGTGATCTCCAAAACTTACTTTTGAATTAAATGTATATAATTTTATGTCTTCACCTCCAAAGATTTAAGTTGCTTATCTTTAGTGAACTAATGTAGATGTCCCACAGTGAATTACTAAATAAATACATTTAAATTGATACATGAATGAATGAAAAGAATAGACAAAAACATTTCATGATTTGGAAAAAAAAATCTGAAACGTAATCAATATTAATATCCAATTTTATATTGCAGCTGTACCCCCAAAAATAATTTGAGATATTTTTATTTCATTTGAATCCCTTAAGGGAAAATACATTTTTAAAGAATGCTTTATTTTGACAAATATATTTTAAAGACTGCACGTACTAGTATGTAATTTTATATGGTCTCTATCCAGCAAATTGAATTTTTAATGTTTTTGTATTCATTTGTGATTTTAATTCCTCAAGGGTGAATTACAATAAATAAATCCAAAACACAAAGACACGATTATGTAGTTGTCGGATAAATATTTAAATGTTAAAAACTACGGCAACATAATAAGATTGCGGTTTTACAACTTCGGCTCCCGTGATTGGCTGGCGACCAGTTCAGGGTGTACCCCGCCTCTGCCTGTTGACAGCTGGGATAGGCTCCAGCACTCCCCGCCACCCTTGTGAGGATAAGCAGCAAAAAAAATGGATGGACTGGTCCCAAACGCAGCACTTTGCCTTCAAACTCCGCCGTGACATCCCGCTTCCCCCACGCGGCCCGCAATCGGATCGCGGTAACGTCCACGCGGGCTCTTTGTTCTCCCGGGCAGTCACGTCCGACGCAAGGAATACGTCAGTCAGGTGGGCGTGGGGCGCCTCATCCACGGAATGGACCGTGGCCTGCTGGGCACCTGCGTCAACGAGCGCCGCAGAATCACCGTCCCGCCGCACCTGGCCTACGGGAGCATCGGAACAGGTAACGCTTTTTTCGGTTTTATTGGTTTACCCCACTGATAAAAATAAAATGTTTACTATTAAGTCGCCGCGCTCAGCCGAAAGCCAACGACTTTTATGCGTAGCCTCATTTCGGTCTTTAGTACGGTTGACCCCCCCGACCCCGGGGGTTGCCGTGTTATTGTTTTCAAACGGGTGTCACGTTGGATTCGCAGGGGGCGTGATCCCGCCGGACGCCGTCTTGGTCTACGACGTTCTGCTTCTGGACGTTTGGAACTCCCAGGACAAAGTCCAGATCCGCACTCTCAGCAAACCCGAGCGCTGCGCACGCGCTGCCGCCGCCTCCGACTTCGTGCGCTACCACTACAACGGCACGCTGCTCTCCGGGAAGACTTTCCTCTCCAGGTGAGTTTCTCTAACCGTTTCTGTGGTTTTTTTTTTTTTTAAAAAAAAAAAAAACAACAATAACGACGATTGCACGTACGTGTTTCAGCCACGCTAAAAACGCCACCTACGACACGTACCTGGGGCGGGGCGACCTGATCGAGGGCATGGAGGAAGGTCTGCTGGGGATGTGCGTGGGAGAAAGACGCGTTGTCATCGTCCCGCCGTTCCTGGCGTACGGAGAGAAAGGACACGGTAACGCAACTTACGCCGGGACAGTTTTTCCCGTTTTTGTCTCTGCGCAACTTCCTGTTGACTCGTTTACACACGTATGTGCTTTGTTTTTGGGATGAGCCGCACATCGATCCCATTGATTTGGTATTTGGGCACTGTGGATCAGCTGGTAACGCATCAGCCTCACAGTTCCAAGGTCCTGGGTTCAATCCCGGTCCCCCCTGTGTGGAGTTTGCATGCTCTCTCTGTGCCTGCGTGGGTTTTCTCCAGGAGGTCCGGTTTCCTCCCACGTCCCAAAAACATGCAACATTAATTGGACACTCTAAATTGCCCCTAGTTGTGATTGTGAGTGCGACTGTTTGTCTCTATGTGCCCTGTGATTGGCTGGCAACCAGTTCAGGGTTGCCTGTTGACAGCTGGGATAGGCTCCAGCACTCCCCGCAACCCTCGTCAGGATAAGCGGTAAAGAAAATGGACGGATGGTATTTGACGTCATTCAGAATTTTTTTAGGGGAATATTAATTATATTATTATAGTAGCTCAGTGGTTAGAGCACTGGTTTGATACACCAGGGGTTGTGGGTTCGTATCCCACTGGGGCCTCCACTCCCTGAGAAGGGTTGCGTCAGGAAGGGCATCCGGCGTAAAAATTGTGCCAAACATATGTGCGTTCATCTGAGATGACACGCTGTGGCGACCCCGAAAGGGACAAGCCGAAAGAAACTTACTTACTTACTTTATTAATTATATTATTATTATCTCCGCTGCAAATACTGTGTGACAGACGTCATTTAAGTTTAAGCCACGTTTCTTTCGTTCTTTCTTTTTTTTTTTTTTACATATAGCATCTTCATGCTATTATTTTTATTTATTTATTTTTTACACTTTATTTTAAATATCTAATCTTTGTAACAGTTATTATATGATTTGTTTGGAAGTTTTGTATTTACAAATTTTTCATATGCAATCGGATTTTTGCTAGTTTTTTCCTGTGTTCATAATTTTTTTTTAAATTACATTATTAGTGCAAAAAATAAAATATATGACGTCAGGCAGCACTCTCATTACAATGAGAAACACGTTTTATTTTATTTTTTAAATGTCCCTTTCGTCCCTTTGTGACCAAGTAATATAAAAAAAAAATCATATTGTCACATTCTTATTTTCTAAATATATTTGTACACAAATGTCATTGTTATTCCATTATTGCAAAAATATTTTTCCATTTTAACATTTCATAGTTATTTCAGTATGGTAACATTTAAAAATATTAATTATACTTGTATGAAGTGTGCCATATCAATGAAAGATTGCCTGACAGGTATTAAAAATAATTTTTTATATTTTGGTTTCCATGCGATGTTGTCAGACTTTGAAATTGCACCCGAGCCCGTTTTCGCGTGTGGCCCGAACAGGAAGCGTCGTCCCGCCTCAGGCCACGCTGGTGTTCGACGTTCTGATGGTGGACGTGTTCAACCCCAAAGACGACCTCGCGGTTGAGGTCCAGGAGGTCCCGGAAGGCTGCGAGCGGAGGAGCGCGGCGGGGGACTTCATCCGGTACCACTACAACGGCACCTTCCAGGACGGCACCCCGTTCGACTCCAGGTGAACGCCCGTCAAAATTAGTCGCCCTTAACGAGAGCGTGACGTCGAGTCGCGGGCCGACCCCGTTTTCGTGCGCGTTTCAGCTACAAGAGGAACAGCACGTACAACACGTACGTGGGCCGAGGCTACGTCATCGCGGGGATGGACCGAGCCCTGCTGGGTCTGTGCATGGGCGAGAAGAGGAAGGTGGTGGTGCCGCCTCACCTGGCGTACGGAGGGGAGGGCGTCGGTAAGTGCACAGCGTTTAAAAACTTCCAAATGTGACACGAACGTGCGAATACGTGGCGCGCGTTTGCATCCAGGCGAGCTCATCCCCGGCTCGGCCGTGCTGGTGTTCCACATCCACGTGCTGGACTTCCACAACCCCGCCGACGCGGTGGAGGTGAAAACGGTCCGCCGGCCCGAAGGCTGCGGGCCGGCCAGCGGGGAGGACGACTGGCTCCGCTACCGCTACAACTGCTCGCTCATGGACGGCACGCTGCTGTACTCCTCGTGAGCGCCACCCGCTGTTCACTCGCTGCATGGACTCACTCCTCCTCCTCCTCCTCTTTCCGTTTCCGCGAGGGCAGCACGTTAATGCCTGCGTGGCATCAAGGTTTCAAACACACCCAGAGTGGACTTTCTTTCTTTCTTTGTTTTGTTTTGTTGTTTTTTTTAAGGAAGAATAGCTTCACTGTCAAATATGTGCGTGTGTCCCCACGTAGGGACCAGCACGACTCCCCGTCCGTCACCACGCTGGGTGCCGACGAGGTGATCGCGGGTCTGGAGCAGGGCTTGATGGGCATGTGCGTGGGCGAGACCAGGGAGGTGGTGGTGCCGCCGCACTGGGGCCACGGCGAAAACGGAGGTAGGCCCAAAAACACGTGTTCAGTCACAGATGCCACACTCCGGCTCCAGCTGATCAAAACTGTGTCGTATGAAAATCGTTGCGCCTTTATGAATGTCACGATGTGCCATGGAAACGTTTCCTAGTTAGGCAATAAAGTTGCTGGCAAAGCGTTGGCCTCGCAGTTCTGTGGTCCCGGGTTCGATCCCGGCCCCGCCTGTGTGGACTTTTGCATGTTCTCCCTGTGCTTGCTCAGGTTTTCTCCGGGTGGGCACTCCCACATCCCAAAAACATGCAACATTAATTGGACACCCTAAATTGCCCCTGGGTGTGATTGCGAGTGCGACAGTTCAGGGTGTACCCCGCCTCTTGCCCGTTGGCAGCTAGGATAGGCTCCAGCATTCCCCCCTCGTGAGGCTAAGCTGCAAAGAAAATGGATGGATGGATTTAAAATGAGAACGAGTTGGGAGTGGAGCGTGTTCATTGGGTGGTCGAGGGGTACCTAATGAGGTGTCCGGCGTTTGTGCCCAGCTGGCGTGGTTCCGGGTAGCGCGGTGCTGTTCTTCCAGCTGGAGCTGCTGGAGCTGCAGAAAGGCGTCCCCAAAGGGTTCATGTTCGTGTGGCTGGGCGACCCCCCCGAGCCCCTCTTCGCCGCCATGGACCTGGACGGCGACGGCCAGGTGCCCCTGCAGGAGGTAAACGCCCCCGCCGACCCCGTTTAGGGCGCGGCCGAACGGACGCCCGGCGAGTTCGAGTTTACAGTACCGTAATTTCAGGCTTACAGAGCGGACCTGGTTACAAGCCTCGCCGATTACATTTGTAAAGGAAATACTATTTGGTTCACATTGTGTAAAAGCCGCAAGTACCCACATTGAAACACGAGATATAAGAGAGACGGTACGCAGAGTATAACGGTAGCGTTAATGCTGCGCTAGTGCTAACGCCGCGCTAAAGCTAATGCTAGCGCCGTGCTAACGCTAGTGCCGCGCTAATGCTAACGCTAACAGGGCTAATTAAAATAAAATGCCGGTAACGCAGCAGCAACACGCCAGCACAGCGCTAATGCTAGCACAGCGCTAGCAGGGCCGGTAAAAGTCACTTCCTCTGCGCATATATTCCACCGGTCTCACTCTTACCTTTTCCGCTCGAGTGCCCCCTTGCGGCCGTTAGGAAAAAATGCGCAAATTAGCCGCATAAACCGCAGGGTTGAAAGCGTGTGAAATAAGTCGCTGCTTGTAGGCCGGAAATTACGATAATTTCTTTTCATATTAAAATCATCATTGTGTTTGGCTATTTAATAAGAATACATTAAATGTACAGATTTATTCAAATACTTACTGAAAGTAAAAAATAGCAGTCAAATTGTTTATTTTAATGACAACAAAAATTCACACTAATTTTATATATTTAATTAGAATTCAAGTGTAAAATTGTTATAGTTTGTAAATTGGGTTAACAATAAATGGACTTTTTATTCTAAATGAATTTATGCTTATTTCCCATTTGAAAAATAATTAATAAATTAACAAAACAAAAATCTAATTTTAAAATGAGTCTCTGAATAATTTAACAAGATAAAATAGTAGTTCATGTTCGTTGATACATTTTCAAATTAATGAACAAAATTACTACGCATTTGTAACATTTTACTAATACTGTGTAACTTTTTACAATAAAAGCATTTATTAGATGAATAAAAACTTCAGTAATACCATAATAATACAAGCTTTTTTTAAAAAAAGTTGAGAATTTTTTTTTTACCAATTATTTGATCAAATAAAGACTTTTAAATGTATTTGTACAATTGTTTAATTTACTACGTTTTATTTAATTATTTGTAGGAAATCAAGTAAAAAAATTGTAGAATTAAATTGCCACTTATCTGGAAAAAGAGTTAAATGTAAAATACAATTAAATGAAACATTGTTTAATGACTTAAATGAGTCCAAATATATATATTTTTTTTTATTTGAAGGAGTAAAAAAATAATAATAATAATAAAGTGACAAAATGAAATGACGATTAAAAATAATCCAGAACTCTTTAAAAATCTCGTAAAAGTTGGGTTGGGCCATACGTTGCCCAGAACCGATTTTCTGGCATCTGTAAATCCGAATCTTCCGAGCCGAGCCAAACTCGTCCTTCTCGTCCTGGTAGTTCTCGGACTTCATCGCGCTGCAGGCGGAGAGGGGCAACGGCCGCCTGAGGCCCGGGATTCCGCCCGAGGACATCATCCGGGACATGTTCGACAGCCAAGACCACGACAAGGACGGCAAGATCGTCGCCCGGGAGGTGACGTTACGGGCCGACGACCGGGACGAGTTGTAAACGGGGCACACTTGCGCACCGTCACGTCCACGAGCCGCCATTCGTTTCACCCACCGGACACGACGTTGCGTTACGCCGTCGAACGGGGGGGACGGGAAAAGTTGAGAGTCAAAACCGGAACCTTCCAACTGCGAGGCAGAGCTGCAAACATGGAAGCACGGTGTCGGAGGCGTGGCCTTAAAAAACCCGTACACCCCCAATTAAGTCACATGTTGTCAATTAACCAATCAGGAGATCTGCCATTTTCCTTAAAGACGGTACTTTTTGTGTTTGTTATATTTGGACCTTGAAGAAAATATGAAATTCTCCAAGGCGTTGTTCTCCTGTTCAATATTCAATAATTTTGGTGATTCTGACTGACCTGAAACAAGAGTGAGACAAAAAATGTTTTTGCTTATCGTCTCAACTGCGTGCGGTGCGCACTATGGAGTAAGATGCGTAGAATGCAAAATGGCGGGAGTGTGCATATTTATTCGATATTTCTGCGGCCCTCCTTGTCCGTTGTCAAATGTGTGAGAAAAAAACTTGCCAATTTTTGTAAATCTAAAAATTTTCTGGAACAAAAGTGAGCAAATCCGCCTTGCAGTTGGGGAAATCCAAGTTTGAATCTCAAGTCATCCAAGCCTTCCGTGAATGTCCACGTCCGTTTTTGGGGCCCCAAATGCTAAATACGGCGGTGCCAACCTTCCAGAAAATCAAGAATTCTTTAAAAAAAAAAAAAAAAAAAGTACTGCAAGTCATTGTACTGTCAAACTAAACATCAAACAAAGAGAATTCCACTTTGCGTATTTCAAACAAGCACCTTGAAACCCTTGCCCAAGCCCTAATAATACCTCATGTCATTATCCATGCCGCTTATCCTCACAAGCAAGCTTCAAGTGAAAGGCGGACTACACCCTGCCAGTCAGATATCGACACAATCACCGAGCGGGAATCGATCCCACGCTGCCCGCACCAAAGGCAGGCGTGTGTACCACTACACCATCAGTGACTCTTAATATGAAAACCTAATTTAAGAACTTAACTCAGGTTTAAAAAGTATGAAACCCGCTACGCTGTTAAATAGCAACCAGAGGTATGACGATAAAAATCTTTTTTTTTTTTAATCATTGCAAATATATTTGGTATATTTCTTTCTCAGCTCCAGCTGGCCACATAGCACTTTTGAATGTTTTTATTTTTATTTTTTTTTGTTCACTGGACGGCGCACTCAAATTTTCGCAAGGTGTGATTCAAAACATCCAAGGCGAAGTATCGCATTAGTAGTCCTCACTTTTTGTGCCAAGCTTTCCAATCAGCCATTTTGTTTTCTTTGCGTTGATTTCATCTTTCTCGTCTGCGAGTTAAATTTGGCTTAAATTTCCTCATTTCTGTTCGCCATGTACGTACTTTTTTTTTTTTTTACTTCTATGAAAATCTATGTTGTGTAATCTTAATAGCGAAGGGTGCTGTGCACTATTTTAGAAATAAAAAAAGAAATGTTTTGACGGGAACTACTTGAAAACCTTGAAGGGTCAGAATTGGAGTATTTGCCAAAACCTTGTTATAAATACTGCACTTCTCTTATTTTGCAAAATAGAAAGAAAAAGAAAAATCCATATTGCTAAGGCCATAATTGGAACGTTCTCTTCCATCATTCGTATGTTGGATGTTATATTGTATCCAGAGAGAGTATTTTGCAAGAAAACATCCATCCATTTTCTTAGCCGCTTATCCTCACGAGGGTCGCGGGAGTGGCGGATTGAACCCGGGACCTCAGAACTGTGGGGCCGACGCTTTACCAGCCGCCTTTGCAAGTAACATTTTAAATAAAGATGTTTTCCCCGTACAAAGGTGACAAATCGACAGCACATTTAATTTGAAGGTGGCAACACTTCCTGTGTACGTTACAGTGCGGAGCGTTAAAGAATAAGAGAGTCCTATTGACAAACAAACAACAAAATGTTTCCTGCCGTGTTGACGAAATGGAAGGAGAGCGTGGACAGAATGACTTTTGGTAAAAAAAAAAAAAAAAAAGTCGAAAAGTGACGCGGGAGTGTCCAACGTGGCCCAAAACATCGAGTGTGGGGGCGGCGGAGGGGGGGGGGGTGTGTCACTTGTTTCCCGTGAGGTAGAGCAGCACAGCGTTGGCCACGTCCAGGGTCTCGTCCTTCACCAGCACGACGTCGTAAGAGTCCAAGTACGACTGCTTCCGCTCCTCCACCTGAGCACCAAACAAACGCAGTCGACACCACCGCGCAAAACTAAAGCGGCCAGTTCAACAAAAGTGTGATGACATTTTTTTATTAGTAATCCAGTTGGTGATGCAGTTAATGAATGTGCTGTCAAAAATAAAAGATAGGAATCTTCAAATTTGCTCTTTTAATTCATACATTTTTTTCAATTACCCATTGTTTTTACATTAAAAAAATAGATGTAAAAATAATTGTATTGATTATTTTGCATGGATAAAAATGATTTTTTTTTCTTGGATTACAATACATGGATACAAGTTTTATTTTTTTAACTATTTTTTCACCCCTTGAATTAAATTTACTTTAATATCTGGAGGTACAAGTTTTTCCCCATACAACTTTTTTTTTGGAGGGGTGATGATCAAAATAAAATAAATGAAAATATTTCATAGCTGTTGGTGGTTCTTTTTATTTTTGCGGATCTTGGATTAAAAATACATATATATTTGTGGAGATTTTATCAAATTGTTGTTGGCTTCCAATCGTTTACATATTTGAAACAATTAAGATAATATTTTTAAAAGGCATTTTTCTTGGATAAATTCCAAACAAAATGTGTGGATTTTTTTAAACTTTCCAATTTGAGGGGCTTTGAAAACTAAACATTTTGAAAGTTGCAACAGATTTTAAAGCTTAAGTACATTTTGGCAAGGTGGCATCTGTAAAGCTGATGTCCATTTTAAATATCCCAATTTTACCCAATCAGATTTTCAGTCAACAAGTTTTTAATGGATAAATAAAATATAAAATATTTACATACATAATTCGGTGATGTACAACTTTTTTGCACAATATATTAACTTTATGTAGCTATTACAAATATTATTTTGAGTATCACAGTGGTACTTGATCCTAAAAATGCAGCGGTCCAAATAAAAGGGATGGATCCAAATCTTAACACCCCCCCCGCGCCCGCGTCACCTTGTCGTTGAGGAAGCCGATCTTGAGGACGTTCTCCATGTTGTGCACGCCGTCGGCCATGGTGAGGTCGCCGAGGGAGTCGCCCAGCAGCAGGACGTTGGGCCGGGCTCGCAGCTCCTGGAAGTGACCCGTGTTGAGCAGGGCCCCCTCCCGTTTGTTGTAGATGTGGATCAGCTCGCCCTTGAAGGCTCTCAGCACCCCCTGGGAGGAGGCAAAAGGGGAAGGGGGGGGGGGGGGCTGGGGGTGAGTAGGACCCCAAAAGTGCCTTCAAGACTCAAGCAAGTCACGCAATCTTGCTCCGTCGCAACATTTATGGTTTATTCTCATAGTCATTGGAGCGATACTTAGACTCATAACAAAAATGTAAATTTGACACTATAAAAGTTCAAACAACTAAAATAGCGTGTGCGAAATTCATCCATCCATCCATTTTCTAAGCCACCTATCCTCACAAGAGTCGCGGGGGTGCTGGAGGCAAACCCAACCATCACCAGGCAGGAGGCGGGGCGAGCAGCCTGAACTGGTCGCCAGCCAATCACAGGGCACATCGAGACAAACAACCAATCGCACTCACAATCACACCTAGGGGCAATTTAGAGTCTCCAATCAATGCACGTCTTTGGGATGCGGGAGGAAACCGTAGTGCCCACCCGGAGAAAACCCACGCAGCCACAGGGGTGAACATGCAAACCCCACATAGGCGGGGCCAGGATCGAACCCGAGACCTCAGAGCTGTGAGGCCGTCGCTTTGCAGCTGCTCCACCGTGCCGCCACATGATATTATATTTACGAAAACGGTTTTCTTTCCAAAACGAAACAAATGCAACGACAGCGGCCTTAAAGACTCAACGCAAAGCGCGCCCGGGATCGAACGTGACGTCGTCGTCATGGCCGCCGAGGGAGAGAAGCTCCGCCTACTCACCGCCTGGTCGAAGTCCATGTAGTTGGAGAAGACCTTGACGTTGGGGTGGAAGACGCCGGCCTGGCGGATGACCTCCTCCAGGATGTCCCCGATGCCGGCGGAGAAGATGAGCAGCGGGATGCTGTGCTGGTGCAGCTGCGAAAAGAACAGCTGGTAGCCGTCCCTGCAGCGGCGGACCACAGGGGCGCCATCTTGGCCTCATACAATTTTGCCCAAATCCCGGCACGCAAATAAAAACGCGAGTTTAACGTCAAACGGCAACTTGTGGACTCGAAACAAACCGCATCGCTTCAAATGCTAATAACTTAGCACGAACACACAATGGAAAACGCCATAGATGGGCAAACGAATCCAAACTAAGTGTCAAAATGGACATCATGATTTCATTATCAAATAAAATATGAGAGGACGAAAAAAGTTGATCGTGCTGTGACAAAAAAATTCTTTAGTAAATAAAAAACTGTTTAGTTTTAAAACATTTTTTTAAGATCTAATGAAGATATTTGCAGTGTACTTGTAATTGAATATTTGTTATAAAAAAGGAAAAAATGATTTTACTGTACTAAATGACATTAAACGATATGTTAATAGGATCTACGTACTAATGCTGAGGACAGCACAACTAAAATGGAAAAATTAATAGAACATAGCTTGAAATAAAAGTTTATTTTTTGGGTCAATGGTTTATGTTGATGATTTGAAACGTGTAATACAAATATGGCCATCTAATATGACAAGTCGCACACAGTCGCTCTCTAGTGGAGTGTAAAACAATGAAATACAATGTATTTAATAAATAAAATAAAGATAAAATAAAAAACAATAAAATATGAAATAAAATCAAACAGACTGAAGCTTGTAACTATGCAAAAAATATATATATATTTTTTTAGAAAAGTCAGTCCAGTAATTTTTTTTAAGTACTATTCACTGATTCATTCATTTTCTGTACCGCTTATCCCCACTCACGACAGAAAAATTAATGTGTGATGTGGGTTTATTTTATGTTTTGTTTCAAATATTTTGAAATTTCAAACAGCTTTTAAAAGCACAACGAGTTAGCCGACGCGCTATCGAAATAAATTTACTTTGCTTTTTTTCTGACCTGAGCTTGGCGTCGGACTCCCGCACCACCGCGGCCAGCAGGTCCTTCCGGATGTTCTGCTGCACCAGCAGCTCGTGCGCTTTGGTCCACCTTCGGGGGCACGGAAACACGCACGGCACGTCAACGCGACTCCCGGGCGAGCGGACGTTTTGCGGGCGGGGGGGGGGTTGTGCTCACCACTCCACCATGAGCGGCAGCTTCTCGGCGATGGAGCGCGACGAGTCGATCTCGATGGGGTAGTACTTGTTCAACAGATCCTTCAACTGAAGCCACAGTGACACTGCTGAACATATTTTTACACTTGCGTGACAGTTCGGATTGTTAAAAAAAAAAAAAAAAAAAAGTCATCTCAATTTTTAAAAGTAACAGAATTAACTGTAAAATGTTGTCATTCTGTATTTTATACGCGAGAATTCAAAGTCGGCTTCGTGCACACCTGCCCTTTGCACTCTTGAGAGATCAGCTTGCTGTTGTCGAGAATATCTGCGCGCAAATGAAGCAAAAGCGCGTCGTGACGCAGCTCATCCACATTTACCTTTCGCATATTTGGAACGCGTACTTACTGTGACAGGTGGGGCATCGTTTGCCATTATACGCAAATCTTGTCAGAGTCATGTCGAAGTCTGAGATAACCTTAAAAAAAAAAAAAAAAAACGGACGTGCGTCATCAGCGGAATATCGAGGAGGGGGGAGCACAATATTAGGTACACCCACAACATCAGTGCTACACGAGATCCACGCTAATTAAAACCACCGGATTAAAGGCGAATCCATGTTTCCATTACAATGAATGGAAAAAGAAATAATGTGTTCCAGGGCTAAAAAATTTGGCTTTTTAATGCATTTTTTTTAGCTTTTCCTGATAATAAACTGCATAGTAGAAATCCATCCATCCATCCATTTTCTCCACCGCTTATCCTCACGACGGTCACGGGGAGTGCTGAAGCCTATCCCAGCTTTCAACGGGCATGAGGCGGGGTACACCTGAACTGGTTGCAAGCCAATCGCACAGAACATCGAGAAAACAGCCGCACTCACAATCACACCTTGGGGCAATTTAAGGGTCCAGAATCACACCTAGGGGCAATTTAGAGTATCCAATTAATGTTGCATGTTTTTGGGAATGTGGGAGGAAATCCCACAATTCCTTGCAACATGCAAATTTGGATTGTTATGGTAACAAAGCTATTCATTTTTGTCATTATTGTGTATTCCTAATACAGTGATGCCTTGGTTCTTAATAACAATCCGTTCCAGAAAACAGTTCAAGAAGTGATCTTTTTGAAAACAAAATCAATGTTTCCCATAACAATGAATGGAAAAAGAAAGAATGTGTTCCAAGCCTAAAAAAAATTTGGCTTTTTAAAGCATTTTTTTTAACTTTTCCTGAAAATAAACTGCATAGTAGAAATACATGTATAGTTTAAATACTTTATGTAATAAAATAATTTCAGAACTATATTTATTTTTTGCTTAAAATGTATGCTTTAGTAGTAGAGTATGCTAGGCTGGGAGTGCACTGCCGTGTCTGTAGCGACCAGCCTTGTAAACTTTTGTTATTAACAAAAGTGCAGAATAACATAACTTATATCATGACATTTTGTATATAATAATAACTTGCGTTCTTTGGAGGCATGATTGGGGATTAATACGGTAGACCTCGATAAGAAGAAAAACAACAGCCGTGACCGGGACACGTCTGTGTACAGAGGCTGCGTTATACAGAATAACAAAAGTGCGCTGGTTGCAGCATGGGTGTTATGTCATTTCTAGGTTTTTTGTTTTTTTTTTTGGGGGGGGGGGGGGCGTTTGAACTGACAATAACAAAACGCGTCGTGGTTGGGACAACTGCTTGCACCGCCCGCGATGTTATTTTCGTTTTTTTTTCCGGGGGGCGTTCGAATTGACAATAGTAAAGCGCGTCGTGGGTGCGTGAGCTGCTTGCGCCGCACGTAATATGTTATTTCCGAGTACTGATTTATGTTCGAAAACAGAAGCAAAAAAAATCTTGAAATTTTTGTTCAACAACGGGGACGTTCGAGAACCGAGACTTGACTGTACTATTCATTGATTCGTTCATTTTCTGTACCGCCTGCCCTCACTCGGGTCAGTTGTATTTAACTTTTAAATCCAGTAATTTGTATTTGACCCTACAAATTATGAAACAAGATGAAGAAATTACTTTTCACGGCGTGATAATTTATTTTGAGAAAAATAAAGAAACTAGCCATGAACGGCACAGACGTGACATGGTTTGAGTTGAACATCGGTGACTTTTTTTTACATCCTATTCTTCATTCACTTCATGAAACTAACTATGCATAATTATATCGTGACTGAACAATAACACAAACATCTGAAATCTGAGCATCGTAGTGAATGACCGACATGTAATAGTTATCGTGGCGAGCACATCTGCCTCACAGTCAGGAGATCCCTGTTTGAATTTTTATCCTCCAAGTCTTCATTGAAGCTAACAGAGTTGCTTTCGCTGTGTGGAAGGAGGCAAGCGTACCAGGAGAAAATATACAAACTGCATACAGGAAGGCCGGAAAACCGGATGACACATCCTCAGGACTGTATTTTGTGCCATTTTGGATTCATTCATCGGAAAACAACTTCACACCATCATCAGATTTGATTGACAGGTGTACCTAATGTTATGCCCGGTGCCGCTGCCTGACCTGTAGCGTGTTCGAACCCGCCTTCAGCATGGACTCCAGAATCTCCTGGACTCTCTTGGGGTCCCTCATGCACACCGACGGATTGGACAGTTCAGAAATCTGAACAACAACAACAACAAAATTTGGGGGGGATTATTCGAGACAGGAAAAGGGTTACTTCCTCACCCAAACGACAAACTCGGCAAAAGTGGACATGAGCGAGCACGTCGCTGAATAAACTCAAAATGTTACCCCACAGGGTAAACAGAAATACAAAAACTTATTTTCCCAACGATCTAAATCAAGTGTTTGGTCCTAAAGTGGCGTGTTAAATCGCCTTTTAGCCTGACGACAGCAATTAGCTCGAGGCTATCTTACGACACGAGACGAGCTTGAACACATTCTTCCACATTCTTTAGGGGCGCCAAAGAGTCACCCCCGTGAAACAGGTTGGGATGAAATTACCATTTCGCAAAATGTTGTGTCGGCAACCGATAAGGTTTATTAATACAGAACGTGTGTGATAATTTAGTCTCCGGTTGTTGCTGTCCACTGTCAGGGAGACTTGAGTTGCCTTCGTGATTTCTACACGGGGTTGTAATATTGATGCCTCATACACCAGTTAACGTTTGCGAAATTAAAATGAGATGCTTTATCACATGATACAAAACATTAAGTAAAAAGGGTTCTCTCAACACTGATTAGTTGCCTGATGAGAGGTTGCTTTTGACGATATGGATGACGATGGAGCTAAGATATGAGGAATTACGAGCCTACGAGCTGTACCTGAAAGCAGCACAGCGACTTGCGTAACCGCATGTGTGCGCCGCTGCAATGGGAAACAACACGTAATAGCTTCCGTTCCGTTTCTTCCACTCAAAACACACACGAATATGTTATTAATTTGTGGGTGACATTTATTTTAAGAGCACCTCTGGTTGATTTAACAACTTTAGTAGAAATTATGGAAGCGGCTATCCCAACAATCGCGGTCTTTGCTTGAATGTGCTTTGTAAATGAACGTGTTTGGTGTCATTAATTCAACTATTGAGGCAGGAATCATGAAAATGCGCACTCAATGGAATCGCCGCCATTTCTACAGACAAACTAGACGTTGCAGACACCACCATGGCAACATCCACATAACCATGCGCTGACAAAATGATCACAACAGACTCTCTAATAACTCTTTGCCTTGTGTACTCGAGCTTCGTTCAGATCTGCACGTCCACTTTTGTTGCCGTTTTTTTTCGATAACTCCACTGTATCTTCTCCTTCATGCAATCTAATCTTTGAAACAATGAAAAACCGCTTCTCAATGTCTCTGTTTAAATGATTTCCACATCCGTAGACGCAAAAAAAAAAAACCTGGCATAACATTGGACAGCTGACTGCTTGTCTGCAACAATGGCGGTCAAGTACCCGGATGAACAAGCGTGACGTCACGTGCGACCCAACCTAGAAAAATAGAGGGCCCTTTTACATGGACAATGAGGACTTTTACCGTCAAATTTTTAATAGATCTATACATCACCATCCATATTTTTCTAAGCGTAGCGTTCAAATTTTGTCAGTTGGTGAAAGTCAGGGGTGTCAAACTCATTTTTGTCACGGGCCACATTATAGTTACGGTTTCCCTCTGTTAAATCATAAATATCTGTGACCGCCTCATCATATTTACACGTGGAGTTTATGAAGTAGTTTTGAAATCATAAATCAATGGGAATGGGTTTTTCAACTGTTGTCGATGTTTGGCAACACAAAAAATGCTTGCAATATCTCAATATTATCATTTAGGATATGACAATGGGAAATTTTGGTACAGATTTTGGCAAAAAATCACAAGTTGAGACATATGATTTTGCCTCCACGGGCCACATCAAATCATGTGCCGGGCTGGATCTGGCCCCCGGGGCCTTGAGTTTGACACCTGCAATGTAAGTAGTATCGCGACGTGCTGGCCTGTCATTTTTTTTAATTCATCACTCCGCCAAACGGGAAAACACATGGAGAAATGTAACCTTTTTTTTTGCCAAATATCTTCAAACAAAAATGTAATTTTTTTTTTTTTTTTACACCAAGACATTAGCATCTCCACAAGGGGTGAAAATACCCCATACAAACACCAATGATAAACAGGTAATGGTAATATAACATTTAATGTAGCATTTTTATGGGGAGGGCACAATAATCATCACGCTGGGAAGTCACACTTATTGCACATATCAGAAAGCAATTATTTATTGCGTTTCCGAGAGCTTGTCATATGAGCAGCGCACAATTAAAATTATCCCCCCCTACAAAGTCTCTTCCAAACCACTTTTTTTGTTCAGAAAAATCAGCAAAGCAACAAAAAATTTGAATTTGGTGTATTTTATTTCAACTGGAACCATATTTCAGAAATCAAAACAAAGTGCACCGGGCAACTTAAAACCCCTTAAGACTCAACAAACGATGGGAACAAAAGTGCTCTTTTGGCTTGGTAAGACAAAAAAAAAAAGATAACTGGAATGCCTTCATTGCATCTTTTGAGGAAAAATAAATACACCGTCGCTGAATTAATCCCATCTGGGGAATGAAGGATGTCTCGTTAGCGCGTTTGCTATCGCGGAGGCTGCGGAGAGGCGTTTATGGCACTCGAAGAGTTGACACTTGCATGAACAGAGATTGTCACAGTGTTTACAAATGGAACAAAGCTACGGAGCGTTGTCAAATATATATCTATATAAACAGCTTTATGTTATTTATATACAGACACATAAACATCTCTTCAGGATATTATTTCATCGTTGCCGTTCTGTGCGTCCCTTCACAACCGCGCGTGCACACACAAACGTACAATTCATGGCTTCCCAAAAAAAAGTGGCCCACGCCACGACGTTCAGTTCAGTCGGAACGCGGCGTTGGACCACTGCAGCATTGTTACCAATGAATGAAATGGATTAACGGGTGGTGCGGTCCCCGGCTGGATATTTGAGGATAGAGATTCTTCCATGCGGATGAGTTCACAAGACTTCAGAAGCAGAATATTAATAAAGCCGCATTTTCCACCGCACGGTACGCCTCGGTCCGGTTTTAGCGTTTCCAGTGAGAAAAAAAAAAAAGAAACTTTTCCTTTCATTGGCCTATTTTTTCCAGTATTGTGGTTTACACATCAATTCATATTTCATGGTACTATACTTCACAATGAAGTTTACTTGGTGAATTTTATTTTCACTTTAAAAGTGTACTTTTTTTCCTGTTGCAAAGAAAAAAAAAAAAAAATCTGAGCTGCTAATTTTTTTTTTGGACAGTTCTGAACAATTATGAACTGTATGAAAATGTCAGATCTGTCTCATAATGGAATGCAATATGCTTGTGTATCATCTCGTTTGGTCCTATCGGTCGTCCTCCCCCCCATCCACAAACGGATAAAATAAATCAATGGAACGCAATACGAGCCATTTAAAAAACGGAAACGCGGAGCAGATGTAAGACCGATCCGAACGTACCGTTTGGTGGAAAAGCGGTTGGAATGAGTCACTTCTGTGTTACAGTTCTGAAATGCAATTTTTTATCCTTTTCACGCGTTGCTAAACATACTCAACGGAATGCAAACCAACTCGTGGAAATGCGGTCGGGAGCTCAGCACTCGATCTGTGACTGCAGCTGCCGGCGCAGGGTGAGCGTGCGGCGGTGCAGCTGCTGCATCTGCTGCATGCGGTCCCGCTGGCGCGCCAGGTTCTGGGGCATGGGGTAGCGCTGGCAGCCGTACAGGAAGCGGTAGGGCACGCGCACGTGGCAGGCGGTGGCGCGGCACCGCGGCTGCGGCATGGGCGGCAGCAGCATCCAGCGCCTGCGCTCGGCGCAGTAGCGGTACGCCTCCTTGCGATACTGCTTGTCCACGTCGTCGCTATTCTTCCAGCCGCCGATGATGAAGACGTCGTCGTCGAAGTGGCAGATGGCGGCGCCCTCGATGCTGGTCACCTCGGGCGGCAGGCTCTCCAGGATCTCGTCGGGAACGCGGGCGCTGATCTTCTGCCGGGCCACCTCGTCCCGCACGCCGTAGCTCTTGGGGCAGCAGGAGGCCGTGTGGTAGAAGTTGGTGGCGGCCACGGCCATCTGGAAGACGCAGTAGTTGTCGATGAGCGGCAGCGAGTCCACGTCCTGCCACTGGTGGGTGTCCGTGTCGTAGCGGGTGGTCACGGTCTTCAGCCCGTCGTCTTTGTCCGTGTCGACGGGCGTGCGCGCCGTCACGTACACGTAGCGGTCCTCCACGCTCACCGCCTTCACGTCGCGCAGGATCTTGGGCGCCGACTCCAGGTTGTGCCACTTGTCTTGCTCGGGCTCGTACACGCTGACGTCCTTGAAGCCCGGGCTGAAGTTGCCGTGGCCGCCGATGCTGTACAGGATGTCCTTGATGCAGGTGAGGCCGAAGGAGTGCTTGCGCGTGGTCAGGTTGCTCACTTGCTCCCACGTGTTGCAGTTGGGGTTGTAGCGCTCCACCGTCTTGGCGAAGCCCGGCTCCATGGAGCCGGCCACGTAGACGTGCGAGTCGGTGGCGGCGATGGCGTGGCCGTCCAGGTGGTTGTGGATGTGCGGCAGGTTGACCCAGCGGTCCTCGTAGATGAAGTAGCCCACGCACTCGCTCAGGTAGTCCCCGCCCTCCGACACGCCGCCCACCACCATGATGACGTCCATGTTCTGGCCGAAGCGCGGCTGGAAAGACACCACGTACGAGGACCACAGCTCCAGGTCGGCCAGCTTAAAGTTCTCGAAGCGGATGGCGTAACCCTCCACCGCCTCCGACACCAGGCGCATGCACACCTCGTTGGCCGCCACCATCCGCTCGTTCTTCACCACCCGCGTCAGGTAGGTGGGCTTGATCTGGGGCAACCTGAGAAGCCGGAAGAGCTCTTCGAAGTAGCCCCCGCGCTCCTCTGGGAACTTCTGCACCCACTTGACCACGGCCTCGAAGAGCACCTCCTCGGAGTCCACCGTGATCTCGGCGTCCGACAGCCAGTTGCGCACCAGGTGGAAGGGCAGGGTGTAGAACTCTTCGTCCTGGATCACCTTGTGGAAGTTGCGGCGGATCATGTCGGCCGCCCGCAGGGCCAGCTGGTCCAGCGTGTACATGTGCGCCAGGCTGTGCACCGCCACGCAGTTGGTCAGGCTCAGCTTCTTCTTCAGAAACTCACCGCAAAAGTCTTTCAGCTGCACTAGTAGGAACCTAAAAATTAAGGAGACAGGAGGTCCTGGTGAGGGTACATTTCAGGTGGGGAGGGCAGGCGGACAGTGAAGTCTCAAAGCAATAAAAATGTATTTTTGCGTAAACAGAAACCAATCTGTGGCAACAGTAAATGTTACTGTCCAGGTTTTGGCAATGGACATTTGCACAGTGTGACCTTTCAAACATGGCTGCCACATAGGCACGACAGTCCAGGTAGAAGCGGGCGGTGGCGTAACGTCTTTATATACAGTGGTGCCTCGGTTCTCGAACACAATCTGTTCCGGAAGGCTGGTTGAAAACCGAAACGTTCGAAAACCGAAGCGCGTTTTCCCATTACTATGAATGAAAAATGTAATAATGCGTTCCAAGCCTAAAAAAAGTTTTGTAAAGCGTTTTTTTTTTAATTTTCCTGATAATAAACTGCATACTAGAAATGCATGTATAATTTAAATATTTTATATAATTAAATCATTTAAGAAATGTATTTGTTTTTTACTTAAAATTTATGCTTTAGCAATAGAGTATGCTAGGCTGGGAGTGCAATGCAATCTGTAGCGACTCGGGCCCCAGCTTTGTAAACCTTTTATATAATCAACAAAAGTACAAAATAACTAAACAAGCAATAATGAGGGGGGGGGAAGACTTTTGACTTGACAGAACGTACATAACGTAAAAAAAAAAACAAAAAAAAAAAAATCGAACTTGCAACTAGAGGTAGGGTTAATGGAACAAAAGAAAAAAAAAGCAATGGAAAACAAGTGTTTCAAATGTCTTCGGTGGGGGTGACTCGCCCCTTTTTAACAAAGAATCTGATCTGCCATCTTGTGAGCACCTTCCGTTTTTTTTTTTTCCAGAGGTGCGTTCGAAACCACAATAACAAATCGTTGCTGCTGGTCAGGGCGTTCGAATACCGATTTTCTTTTGAAAACCAAAGCTAAAAAGTATATCGAGAAATTTCCATTCGAAAACTGATTTGTACGAAAACAGAGACGTTCGAAAACCGAGGTACCACTGTACTATCGCCCTGACATCTCTAGATGGAGAACCTCGATTCGTCAAACTAGACTAGAGAACACATCACCACTGTTCCAAGGTCCAGTGGTGGCACGCGGCTCTGCGTTGCACTTGGTGCCTTGCGCCTCGGATGCGGATCCTCACCCATGGAAACCCGTTCCATGAAGCTCTCTGCGGACTGTTCTAAAGGTAACCTGAAGGCCACTTGAAGATTAGTGGTCCCAATCGACTGACTCAGCAGAAAGTTGCCGACCTCTTCGCAGTATGCGCCGTCAGTTTACGTGGCCGATCACTTTGTGGCTGAATTGATGTTTCCAAAGGTTTCCAGGTTCTTCTAATGGAGCTGACTGTTGACTGTGTAAAATTTTGGAAAGAGGAAATTTCACGACTGGACTTGCTGTACAAGTGGCCTCCCAACACAGTTTTGGCCCAGAATTTGCTGAGCTCCAGAGTGCCACCCGTTCTTTCACAAATATTTGTAAAAAAAAAAAAAAAACCGTCTACATGCCTCGGTGCTTGGTTTCATAGATATTGGAATACCTGATACCAATTATTTTTGGACTAGTGGCAATTATGTGCACAGAGCGGTACCTGTCAGCAAGCTCCAGGACTTCATGCACGTTGCAGGTGCTGACGCGAATTTCCCCGGTGTACATGTACTGAATGACGCTCTCCACCGTCTCGGGATCGGGTCCCGTCTCCGAGCTCCATTCCTTCATGTCAACGCGGCCGGAAAGCGACTCGGAGAACTGTCCGCCCAGCAGCGGCGTGAAGTAGTCCGTGGCGGCTGCCAGCACCGAGCGGTGGGCCGCGAACTCGCACGTCTGGACGCCCCCGGCCGCTGCCCCGCTGCTGAAGGCGAGCGTGACGTCGCAGAACAGGCCTTGCTTGCGCTGCTCGTTCTGCCGCCGCGAGAGCTCCGAGCAGTGGGAGGACGACGCGAAGTCCTCGGCCTCTTCCGCGTCGCCGTCCGCGGCCAGGGAGCTCGGGGTGCCGCAAACGCCGCCGCTCCCGCCACCGCTGCCATTACTCGCGCTGCTACCCCGGGCCGAGTCTTCCGGGTTGGGGGCTGCCGCTGCCATTTTGCTCGACGGTAAGCGGAGGAAGGGTAAGAAAGGGAGCCAAGTTGTCAGCTCAGGCGACTTCAGACACGCGTAAAGGAGTCAGAACCGAAGCGCCACATTGAAGCACTCGCCCTCCCATTTGCGGAAGTGGGCCACAGCGGGAATACGACGATGCTAGCTCACGCTTGCTTGAGTAGCCCTTAAACCACTCCATGTAATTGTTCCCACCCCCGTATTATTCTCGCTAATTATGCCTGGGGCGCAGTACTAACATTTCTCGTCAGCCACTGAGCGTTCGCGAGCTTAACACAAAATTTGGCCACCAAGACAAGACCGACGCTAGCCTCGCGCGAGCTGAGCGTTAGCCGCTGCTGACAGAAAGTGACGCCATCTCCCGTGACGTCCGGAAAGATTAGCGCCTCGTAAATTAAAAAAAATAAAAATAAAACCGCCACAAATTGGACCCGGGAATTCTTTTTCTTTTTTTTTTAATCCAAAAATTTGATTTATATCTAAAACTAATTCCAAAGTATTGTTAGATTGTATTTATGCTATAGTTTGATATGGGTGTGACGAACGTGTTTAAATAAAGTTTTTTGTTCGACCCGGAAATTGTGATTGCTATTCTTTAAATGTAACAATGTTCATACATTTAAATAATTGCATTTATAATTCCTGTGTTTTATAATTGTTTGATGGTTGTACATGTATTGCTTTCTAGCGGGAAAAAAAAACACGCTGGACGAAATTTAAGCGTTGGCCCTGAATGATGCCGAGGTGTTTGTGACGTCAGAGTACAATCGTTCACTCTTTTGAAGACGTCTTGAAATGTAAAATCTTACTTTAAAAACAAAAACGTAGACAAAGTGGTGACCTAGTAATAGACCTTAAGTGGAAAAACAATATCATGTGTCTTGTATCATTTTTCCCATCCATTTTCTGAGCCGCTTATCCTCACGCGGGTCACAGGAGTGCTGGAGCCAATCACAGCTATCAATGGGCAGGAGGCGGGGTACACCCTGAACTGGTTGCCAGCCAATCGCAGGGCACATGGAGACAGAGCGCAGTCACACTCACATTAATGCATGTTTTTTGGGGATGTGGGAGGAAACCAGAGTGCCCGGAAAAAACCCACGCAGGCACGGGGAGAACATGCGAACTCCACGCAGGTGGGGCCGGCCGAGATTTGAGCCCCGGGCCTCAGAACTGTGAGGCCAACGCTCTACAGCTGCTCCACCGTGCCGCTCGGTTGTCCTTTTGGTTAGTTTTATTTCGGTACTTTACCGACGAAACAGCTACATTGGCCATTTATTGTATGACATTTAAGAATTTAATATAATACATAAGAATTTCAGTTGCGATTTGGAAGATGAAATAAAAAAACATACCCAAGGAAAGCATCTCTTTACTGGTACGCAGTACACATAGTTACTTTAAATTACACAGATGGTAGATGAACACAAAACAGTATCGAGGCACATTCAGTTCACACACAAACATTACCACAACACCAGTGAGGTCATTGTTAGCAGATTATCTCCAATAGATCATCTAGTACCGTCTATAACGAGTCATTATATCAATATTTACCAATAATTTGTCGTACTGTAGTGCTGTAATCATAGTGTTCTCGTACCATATAATTTTGGTGCAGTTATTTTGCATCGTTACCTAGGAATGAGATAAATAAATGTCTCTTTTGCAACAAACAAGCTATAAAGAACAATCAAAATGAGTTTTTCATGAAGACGCCTACAGCATACGGTAATAAAGATACAGTATCATCTACAGTGTGTTGTGACGTGATTATTGCAGTACACAAATCAGCCTGTGTGAGAAGCTGGAGTTGATGACGCCGATAGTGGAATGGCACACAGAATAGAGCTGCACAAAAGACACGATAAGACGATTTCAACCTTTTGTCACGTCAGGCTCTGGTCACGTCTGAGATCATTTTCACAGTGTTGCACGTTTTCACTAGTGTCCAATACTGAAAAATTAAATCACCAATTATTTCAAGCAATATATGTGATCTGAACAGTAACATACTGATAAAATGCACCGAGAGTCTTCAGTCTTCGAAGTCAGGTGGGCGAAGGGGGTACCTAACCCTACATGGACATGTGCTCCGGGAGCACGTAGGAGATGTCGTCCCACGGGTGGCGATACAGACCCTGCCGTAGCCTCTTCTGATCCAGGTAGTGTCCTGAGAAGCCCATTTTGTTATCATTTGTAATTGTTATAACTATTTTCTACATACTTTTACCTCACGCACCAATGAATCCCATGCTCCGACCCAGGACGAAGATGCCGTTGAGGGCGCCAATTTCCACAAACTCGTCTGCTTCATCCCTAAAAAAAAAACAAAAACCAACAATATTCATTTGTGAGAATAATCATAATTTTAGCGATTTTTTTTTAACATTTGTGTGGCTGTTCTTTTTCACAATGTTCCGCCTTTAAAGCTTTGGCCTCACAGTTCTGGGGACGCCGGTTTGATCCCGACCCCGCCTGTGTGGAGTTTGCATGTTCTCCCCGTGCCTGCGAGGTTTTTCTCCGGGCACTCCGGTTTCCTCCCACATCCCAAAAACATGCAACATTAATAGGACAGTCTAAATTGCCCCTAGGTGTGATTGTGTGTGACTGTTGTATGTTTCCATGTTGCCCTGCGATTGGCTGGCAACCAGTTCAGGGTGTACCCAGCCTCCTGCCCGTTGACAGCTGGGATAGACTCTGACACTCTCCGCGACTCTCGTGAGGATAAGCGGCAAAGAAAATGGATGGATATATTTCTGCTATGCAGTTTACTATCAGGAAAAGCTAAAAAAAAATGCTTGAAAAAGTCTAATTTTTAGGCTTGGACGTATCATTTCTTTTTCCATGCATTGTAATGGGAAACATCGATTCGGTTTTCGAACAAATCACTTCTCGAACCGTTTTTTGGAACAGATTGTGGTTGAGAACCGAGGCATCGCTGTACTTGTAAAATTACTGTACTGAAAAAATGTACTTTTTTTGCATAGTTACAAGCTTCAGTCTGTTTGATTGTATTTCGTCTTATTGAGTGATTCTTTTACAGTCCACTAGAGGGAGCCTGCGTGCGACTTGTGTTCCTTGCGCCACACTTTAAGCATTACTGCATTAAATATTATTAGAAAGAGCGCGATGTGGTTGTGGTTTTTAAAGCATTTGCATAAAACTGCTCAACAACATCGACAATTTTTAGTGATCGTAAACCACTTTTTTAAACTTCATAATCTTTCAGTGAATCCCATTTTTCCTGCATCAATGCACTTGATTCTCATTTAGACTTTTTTTTGTCTTTAGTGGTTATTTAAAAAAATAATTTACTGTTGTAAAGTACATGTGTGCCTTGAGATACGAGTGACCCGATTGACAAGGTTATCGTGAAAATTTGAGATACAAGCATTGTGTGGTGGCAGCAAACTCATCTCACTTCACAAAATTAAGCAGTTTTGCGGATATTAAAAATACATGCACATACACGCAGGTGGCGGGTGATCTATGCAATCATTTTGTGCCGCATAACCAAATGACAATTTTTTTTTGGGCACATCGGTGGAGGTCACGGTCTACCTGGTAAATCCACCGCAGGTTCTGAGTAGGTCCACAAAGGCCACCCCGATGAAGCCGTCCACATTCAGGATCAAGTTGGGTTTCTAACACAAACAGAAGTGGAAACGGTGCGTGAAAAACAAAAAGTTGTGCGTTATGGGCTGTAAGAGACAATGACGGAAGGAAAGGGGAACTACTTTTGAAGTGGTGATCTTCTCCACATCGAGAGCGTAATCCAGCAGATGCGTGGAGGTGAAGTGCTGCTTCACAAAGTCCTTCAGGATTTGGACTCGCATGTCAGGATTGTTAATCTGAGAAAAACACAAAAAAGTCAAAAAACTGTAAATGGCACAGGAAGCGGTGCGGCGCGAGGCCCGATGGTCTGAGGTGCGGCGTTTTACTCACGGACTTGACCCTGTGGCCGATGCCCATGATGAGCTTGCCGTCCTTCTTCATCTTGTTGACGAACTCCATGGGCAGCATGCCGCTGTCGAAGGCTTTGCTGAACTGCTTGGCCGCGGCGTCCAGAGCGCCTCCGAAGCGGTCACCCTTAGTGAAAAAATTAACCGCAACATCATTTAAAAAAAACCCCCAAAAACCTACCGTAATTTGCGGCCCATGAGCCGCGACTTTTTTCACACGCTTTCAACCCTGCGGTAATTTGTGCATTTTTTCTAACGGCCGCAAGGGGGCACTCGAGCGAAAAAGGTAAGGGTGAAACCGGTGGAATATATGTGCCGAGGAAGTGACTTTTACCAGTCCGGCCCTATTAGCGCTGCGCTAGCATGTTACTGCCGTGATTTTAACCGGTATGTTTTTTTTAACAGGTCCTGATAGTGCGGCGCTAGCTTTAAGGGGGTGCTAGCATGTTAGCGTGGCGCTAGCTTTAGCATTAGTGCGGGACTAGCATTAGCGTTAAAGTCACTCTGTGTGACGTCTTTCTTTGTAAATATCTCGTGTTTCAATGTGGGTTTCAATGTGGGCACTTGCGGCTGTTACACAGCTGCGGCGTGTGTTTGTACCAAATAGTATTTCCTTTACAAATGTACTGGGTGAGGCTTACAACCAGGTGCGCTCTGTAGGCCGGGAATTACAGTAACTAGCCATTTTCGTATGTGTCTCCAAACTGAGAATTATAATTTTTCAGATGCAGCTCTCGTGTTATATAACACATCGTGTCAGTAAGCGTACAGTTAGCGTGTCTTACAATGGTGAGCAGGCCAGAGGTGAGACTGGAGATCAGATCTTTGCCGGCTCGGGCACACACGATGGTGTTGTGGGCACCGGATACCGCTGGACCGTGATCGGCTGTCACCATGAGACACATCTCGATGAATTGGCAGGCGTATCTCGGCAGCCTGGAGAAGACAAACTGGCTCGCACGTTGTCGTTTTAGGAAATCATCTCGAGTAGTGAACGAGAAACCAGACCTCCTCTGGAACCACAGGAGCCCCAGGGTGCCCCCCAGGCCGATTTCCGACTTAAAGACCTCCGTGATGGGCATGCCGGCGTAAATGAGCTCCTGCCCCCTCTCGTCGCAGATGCTGGTCATGAAGGACGCCGGTTTGCGGATCAGACCCAGCTCCTGCAGCCCAAACACACACACAACGCGGGGATTAATGTATCCTAACACAAGAAAAATAAAGTCATTGAAAATGGATTTTCAAAAGTATATATATCACTGACTCGTGCCCAGGAGTAATCCATCGGAACAGTGGGAGGGGGCAGCTCCGGCGCCGGCTGGATGACTCCTTTGCCCACCAGGTCGTCATATACAGACCTGCATGGATAGAATTTGGACTTTTTCACGTTTCGAGTCTCTGGAGTGCCCGCCCACCCAACCATTATGATATTACAAAAGCACTCTGTGGCGGGCGGTATTCCAACTGACTTAATGATCTCTCCCAGCTCGTCGAAGCTCTTTGGCACAAAAGCGCCGGCCTCCTTCAGAGCTTTGTTCTTGGCCACCGCGGTCTCCGAAGCCTGGTTGGCGCACGCTCCCGCGTGGCCAAACTGGACCTGACGCGCACAAATTCGACGCCAATTACCATTTGATTTACCGTCTCATCGGCGGCTGCGCGGGCAACGTTTTACCTCCGAGGCGAACATAGTTGCGCAGGTTCCGATGCACCAACACACTACGGGTTTGGTGATCCTGCCTTCTTTGATACCCTGGCAGATCTTGTACTCCTCCGTTCCGCCGATCTACGGCACAACAGTCGGTCAGGACGCCGTTTCGATGATATTTACAGAAATTGCGTTCACCTCGCCCAGCACGACGATCATCTTCACTCCGGGGCTGTCCTGGTACCGCAGCACGTGGTCTGTGAAAACAGAGCCTGGGTACCTGTAAACAAAGTCCACGTTCAGTAACTTTACGCGGGCTTGTGGACCGGAAAGATCAATTTTCCCCCGCCTGTCCCCGCCGATGGCCACGCCCTCAAACACGCCATCGGTGGTGCGCGAAATGATGTTGTTGAGCTCGTTGGACATGCCGCCCGAGCGCGACACGTAGGCCACGCTGCCCGGCCGGTACAGCTTAGAAGCAAGGATGTTGTCCAGCATGCCGCCCGTGTTGCCGATCTTGAAGCAGCCCGGCTTGATGCCGCCCACCTGTGGACGGATTACCGTGCGATAAATACGCACCGTACTGTGCTCTCACTTACCCGTCATATCTTAGTTTATGCGTGATTTATTTATTGAAATGTTTTCTTTTCATTTAATATTTTTCATTTCACAGTGTAACATGGCATTTTTTTACAACACGGATTGAACTTCGCAATTTACCGTAATTTCCGGCCTAAAAAACCGCAACTTTTTTCACACGCTTTCAACCCTGCAGTTTAAGCCGCGCTGACGCTAGCGCCGCTTAAACTGCAGGGTTGAAAGCGTTAGCGCGGCCCTAGCGTTAGCGTACCTGGTTATAAGCCTCGGTACACAAAGATTTAACACTAGCGCCACGCTAATGCTAGCCCCGCGCTAACGTTAAACCAAGGGTGTCAAACTCATTTTTGTCACGGGCCACATTTTACTGTGGGTTTCCCTCAGAGGGCCATTATGACTGTGAAACCATAAAACTGCCTTTACACATGAAATTTATGAACTATTTTTGGAATCAGAAATCAACGGTAATGGGTTTTCCAAAGATTGTGGTTTGGTATCATTTATGACATGACAATTTGAAATTTTGGGACAGATTTGAACAAAAAACAAAGAAGTTGATACACATGATTTGCCTCGGCGGGCCACATAAAATCCTGCGGTGGGCCGGATCTGGCCCCTGGTCCTTAAGTTTGACACCTGTGCATTAAACTCTTTCTGTGTACCGAGGCTTATAACCAGGTGCGCTCTGTAGGCCGGGAATTACAGTATTTTTTTTATAGTATGTTTTTACAGTTAAAAACATATCTTTAATGGTATATTTCCAGTATATTATTTACTGTATACATGGACATATTATTGAACAATTATCTCTTTTTACTTTAATAAAATGATGATAAAAATGAAAATGAAAATATGATCCCCAAAATATTTTTATTTTCTTTTTTTAAGAAAACTATTTGCACGCCAACTTTCGCAACATTCAGAGAGATTTGCGGTTGCAGAAAAGCGACGATAAAGTTACATTTGAATCAACGGCGGAATCGGGACTCACGGTTGCTGGTCCGATGATGGTGACGCCCTTCTCGTCGGCGGTCTTAATGATTTTCCTGGTGTGGGCTTCGGGGATTCCCTCTGCTATGATGGCGATGGTGTGAATCTGGAAAAAAAAAAAAAAAAAAAAGGTGAGTGACGTTAACTCAGTTTTGTCGGGTGGCTGGGCTAAATATCTACCTGCGGATGCTGCATGGTTTCCATGGTGCTGTCAAAGGCCGAGCGCAGCGACGCGAAGCTGATGAGCACGTCCACGTCCGGATGCTTCTTCATGGCGTCGCCCATGTTCTTGTACACTGGCAGAAGAATCTCTTTGTGGCCCCAGTAGAACTTCTGCTTGTGGTCACCACTGGAAGGGAAGTAAGACTCCTATTTTGTTCCAAGGCTAATCTCGTAACTCAAAACACTTATCGCCAGTGTTGTATGTGAACGAGTTCATACATCCAGCCATTTTCTTTGCCGCTTATCCTCACAAGGGTCACAGGAGGGCTGGAGCCTATCCCAGCTGTCAACAGGCAGGAGGCGGGGTACAACCTGAACTGGTTGCCGGCCGATCGCAGGGCACATCGAGACAAACAGCCACACTCAGAATCACACCTAGTGGCAATTTATAGTGTCCAATTAATGTTGCATGTTTTGGGATGTTGGAGGAAACCGGAGTGCCCAGAGAAAAACCACGCAGGCATGAGGAGAGCATGCAAACTCCACAAAGGCGGGGCCAGGATCGAATGAAGCACTCTGGTTTCCTCCCACATCCCAAAAACATGCAACATTAATTGGAGACTCTAAATTGCCCATAGGTGTGATTGTGACTGCAATTTGTTGTCTATCTCTTTGTTGCCTTGTGATTGGCTGGCAAGCCGTTCAGGGTGTATCCCGCCTCTTGCCCGATAACGGCTGGGATAGGCTCTAGCACTCCCGTGACCCTTGTGAGGATAAGGGGCTCAGAAAATGGATGGATCTATGTGTTCTTTCAGCTTTTTGTTATGTACATAGTTGTGAAAATTGATTACTACGAAAATCATTATAGAATGCTTTAATTAAAGCCATACATTTACATCTAAATATGGATTTTATGGAGTTTTAGTCATATTAGCAATATACAATATTTTATTACTATTAGAGTAATAAGGAATGCAAACTGAATTGAAATTAGCGGTCCCTGTTGGAGCTCAGAACCTGGACGGACTGACTGATAGTTTAGACAGATTAATTACGCTAAAAATTGTAAATCCCAATGAACGATTGCTGACAATTTGAAAACTAGGAATGGCAACATCACGTGCAGTGCATGATGGGAATATTTTCAGACAGTAACTGACACATCACTTTAGTTGCGACATCCACGAGGAATCAACGTTGAAACAACGTAAAAATTAAATTGTGGAATTTACGTTGAATTTAGGTTGTTCGACGTCGCGACCTAAAACAACGTCGATTCAACGTTGAATCCACGTCTCGTGCCTGCTGGGAGCCCTGTCAATCATAAAAATTATGCTTCAGCGTCATCTTTTGAAGTGAGAGGAGGCGCTACACCTTGTCTTGCTTTTTTTTTTGCTGTTTCACATCGTCTACAATCAATTCCAAACACCGTCGTGTTCTCACGTGAAGGGGTAGACCATGGCCGCCACGGAAGGCTCGTCTCTGGAGCAGACGTAGTCAAAGTCCAGCATGCCCTGCACGGCCCGGGTCTGCATGCCCCACACTATGGACTTGGTCTTCTTGCTGAACAGGGTGGTCGCCTTGACTACGGGGGAGAGATCTTGCATCAGTGACATCATCATCATCACTGGGATGGATGTCGATCAGCAAGCCATTTTCTACCATGCTGTGATATACACAGATGTAAACTTGCATCAAGTCAAATAATAATAATAATGATAATGATGCCAATAATGGAAGTTAAAAATAATCTGATTTCATATTATTGCCATACTCATTTTAAACTGCTACAATATTTTTAAGGTAAATCTACAATAGTTGTCAAAATTAGGTTCGTTTTGGGCGCTTTTCAACCTCTATTTTTACTGTGTATGATTGGAAATTATAACTAACATCACACTTTATCTCTGCACATTATTTGAATGCTACGTTGGCCATTGTATTTTTACAATTTCCCATTTCATTCAGTTCCATTTAATTTTATCCATCCATCCATTTTATTTCGCCACTTATCCCGCAAAACCAACGAGCACACTTTTACGGTGTGGCTTCCTCCCACAAACCAAAAATATGTACGTTAACAACATGGAAGACTCCAAATTTGCCCTACATGTGCTTGTTTGTCTGAAAGGGCCCAAGTGGCCAGTAGCGAATCCAGTGTGTGGACCACGTCTTGCCCTAAAATCTAACGAGATGGGCTCACGCGGCGTTCAAAACAATGCAACATTAATTGGACACTTTAAATTGCCCCTAGGTGTGATTGTGAGTGTGCCTGTTTGTCTCGATGTGCCCTGCGATTGGCTGGCAACCAGTCCAGGGTGTACACAGCCTCCTGCCCGTTGACAGCTGGGATCGGCTCCACCATTCCCTGCGACCCTCGTGAGGATAAGTGGATAGATGGATAGGCTCACGTGTGACCCCCAATGAGGATGGATGGTGACGTTCCAATGTAAGTGAGGACTGCACAGCCCTTTTGGTGTCTGAAGAGGGTGCTAAAAGACCTTTGCTCGAATTCCTGCTACACTAACTAACGTTCACAAGTGCCTTTGTACCTAAAGTATGATACAGGATGAGAGTATTGCATTTTCTCACCAACGGGAGCTGCACTTTTGGCTTTCTTGGCCGGCGAGCCCTCAGCTTTGCCTCTGTTCTCCGAGAAGGAGGCCGTGCGGGTGGATGCCGGCGTCTGAAAGTAGCAGGAAACCGTTTTGTGTCGCAGCCTTGAACATTTAAAAAAATGTGTGCCATTGAAGTCAGTTGAAAATTTGTCTTATTTGCTTTAAATGATATGGAATGGGTACAAAAAAAGAAGTTATTTTTCACACAGATACATGAAGAGTGGTAGTGTAAATACACAACTTAATATCCAAACTGTGCATAATATAGTACAGTGATTTACAACCTTTATAGAGCCAAGGCACATATTTTACAATTGAAAAATCCCACGGCACACCAACAAAAGTAAATGTCACCAAAAATGGATCGATTAATTACTGTATGTACTTCCTGCCATTTAATCGAAGAGGATTATTTTTTTTTCCATCTGTTATTGTACCTCATTGGCATAAATAGATGAATAAAAGATACATTATTTCTTGGAATAAATATTTTTTTTTTTTTAGAAATTACATAAAATTGGATAACTTCCCACGGCACACCTCAAGAGCGCTCACGGCACACTAATGCAGCCCAGCACGCTGTTTGGGAATTACAGATTTACAAAAATAATAAATATACATCACTCTTTTTGTGTGGTGCTTCGTGTAAAAGGTACAAAAACCACGGCTAGGTGTTTGCCCACATGTCCCAATACTTCTGTCCATGTGTATCCGGGTGTGTTTAATGTCACCATTGACACAAATTTGCTTTCATTTTCTTGAGTCCACGACTGGCGCCGTCTCAATACTTTTGCACACAGACTAAGCGGACGCTTCCAGGCAAACTGGGAAGCGTTTGTGAGAGCGGCCAGAACAATTGGAGTGAGACGGCATCGCCGTGAAAAGCTCTCAGACAAAAGAGCCACGGGGACTCGAGGAGGAGGACAAAGCGCTCCGCCGTTACAGCCGCGGCGCCACGTGACACGCCGGCCCCTGTTTGTCGCCGAGCGTCATACCGATGTGCTGCCGCTGGAGTTGAGCAGGAAGTTGGCGGTGTGGGCGGCAACGGGGGGCTGGTTGGGGATGGGCCGGTGACCCAGCGCCATGCCCACGATGGCGGTCATGTGGGTCTCGGTGCCGAAGACGTGAATGGGGATCCCTGTGGTCTTGCCTGTGAGAACAGGAAGGGAGTGAGGAACAAATAATACATATTGAAAAAAAACAATGCATACTTATACGTATATCGTAAACAGTTATAAAAAGCCAGTTGCATTTATATGTAATTCCAAAAAAATGTGAATACAAATGCTGTATACAGGTTTACTCTTCCGGGGATTATTATCTGATTAGGGTAGGGTTCAATACTGTATTTAAAGGTCCACTGTCATGAAATTCATGGTTTTTAGTATGTATCAATGAAAAAACAGCATCCGCTATGGACCCATCCACTTTTTCACCACAAAACATGATTTTGACGTATATGGATTTTTGTAACTCCCAGATTTGTTTTCGAGAAGAACCAGGAAGTGACGTATGGGGCAGTAGCGCACTCAAGCAGACCCGTACGTTTCTATCAGTTTTACCTGCGGGAAGTTAGCTCTTTGTTCCTTCGTGCTAGCCAAAATGCCGGCTCGTTGTATTGCTGGATATTGTTCGAACACTCAGGAGGATGGATTCGCTCTTCATACTTTTCCAAAAGACCTGGTTCATTGTGAAAAATGGATTGCACGGTTGCAAAGGACGAGAGCTTTGTGGGTTCCAAATGACAGGTAGGTATGTATACAGCTAATAAAAATAATTATAGTTGGGTGGGGGGACGTAATCCGTAAATCAGGGGTGCTAAATGTGTCGATGTGCCACCCCAGCTGAAGCCGTGATTGGGGGACGCGCGCCGCCAGGGTAGCCACCGCGGAGGTGGATTGGATGGGGAGGCGGTTTGGCCACGGCGTCGTCGCTCGCGGCCGCTGTTATTCATCGCCGCCGCAGAGGTGGATCGGGCGAAGAGGTGGTTTGGCCGCATGCGGTTTGGCCGTGATCCGCATATCATCGAAATATGGCTCGAAACAATAGGCTAATATTGGCACGGTCACTTCACTCGGTTGTGAGATGTTCTCTTCTTCGAAGAGAGCTTCCGTGTCAGAAGGGGCGTGTTCGTCTCCCCGAGCAGGGTCCACAGTGTGTTTTCAATGGCGAATGTCCATGTGTGACGTCACGGACAGACAATGCAGCCAATATGGCGACCATTTGGATGTCGTCGAATAACATTTCCGCAACATAGTGCATGGATGACGTGCTCTCCGCTCATATTTATTTTTTCGTATAGACATTGAAGTGAATAATGTATTTTTCATTACAATATCTATTTTAGAATGTTTATAGGCATGATACCTGACCTTTAAATTTAATATCGAGGATGAACTCCAGTCCAATCCACACGTATGAGTCTTGTTTTTTGACATTGTCATTATTGTGACTTTTCTGGAAATGACTGCATCTGATTGGGTGAAAATGGCCTTCAGATTCGAGTTTTAGGAAATATAAGTATTTGGCCTAATCCTGAAAACCCCCGCAAATATTGTCACAAGCTTTTTTTTTTTTTCCTCCCAAATCAATCAACTTACCAACTTCTCCCATTACCCGGAGACCCTCCTGGTAATTTGGACCCCCGCGCCTGACGAAAATGGTCACTTCGTGCTCCTTGAGCGGCACCTGGAAGTCTCGGATCGCTCGAACAATTCCCTACACAGGGAGGCGAGAGGTCAATGTTAGCAAGTTGCTATTTAGCAGGGCACCAGACTCCTCCGTTTTTACCTTGAACGTCGCCGCCACGTTTGTGAAGTTGGCAATGCTTCCTCCGATGATCAAGACTTTGCCTGGGGGGAACCATCAAAATGATCCAAACTGTTCCGGTTAAAAGAAAAGACGGGCACACATCGGACGTACCATCGGGGTGCTTCTCTCTGGTCATGAGCGACAGGATGGTCTTGGCGTAGTCGTACGTCTGCTGCTCGCTCGGCGCCCCCGAATACTCGCCGTAGTTGGCCAATTCGTCGACGCCGCCCAGGTCGCAGATGGTGTCGCTGCGGAGATCATCGTAAGGGGGGAAAAAAATAACTATTCATTGAAAGTGTACCACAAAATAGGTAGAGCAGATCAAAATAAAAGACGCACAGAGGGATTCATTAGTTATGGTTGAGGAGTCCGCATGGGACATCTTGGATCCCAAAACAGATGGAGAAGGGAGAAGATCCTGCTCATTTGTGCAATCTCTTCAAAATGGTAGGCGATAACATTTCACCTTGGAGTTTCCTTATTTTATTTACCTTCAGAATCAGAAAACATTCATCCCTTTTCCACAGCAATGATTCAAAGATGAAGGAATGATTTAGGCTTGAATTGGATTCAACAATGAGTGAGGGGAGCCCAAAATACGACCCGTGGACTGCAATCCGTACGGCCTTTCATCTGGCCCGACACACATTAACAAGTCTTCTCATGTTTGTTACGTTACTTTTTGACAAACAATAAAGGTTAATAAAAATGTACTTATTCTGTTATTTAATATTAATTAATACTTATAATAATTCAATAATTAATTCTAAGCAAAATAAAATGTGCATTTGATTTTATTCAATCAGATAGCACATTAATTTTTGTACAAGTTTAGCAAACAATTTACATTCACAATTAATACCCATCCATCCATTTTCTTTGCCGCTTATCCTCACAGGGGTCACAAGGAGAGCTGGAGCCTATCCCAGCTGTCAACAGGCAGAAGGTGGAGTACACCCTGAGCTGGTTGCTAGCCAATCACAGGGCACATTGAAACAGCTGCACTCACAATCACACCTAGGGGCAATTTAGAGTGTCCAATTCATGTTGCGTGTTTTTTGGATCCGGGAGGAAACCGGAGTGCCCGGAGAAAACCCACGCACGCACAAGAAGAACGTGCAAACTCCACACAGGCGGAGCAGGGATCGAACCAGTTTCCTCAGAATTGTGAGGCCAACGCTTCACCAGCTGATCCACCGCGCCGCCTTACAATTGACACTTGGTTGTAAATGAAGCAATGCAAAAAACAGAGCATGAATCATTTCTTGATTCATTGTAAATAACAAATTAAATAAACTGAGCAATTGAATACTGTAAACACTTAATATATTTGTTAAAAATTACAACTAATTAACAATGAACTAATGAGTACAAATTATGACTTTACAACTGAACCAAAGTACTTTGGCCACGGGCAACCACAACGCATTCCACTGGGCACATTTTCTCGAATGAATGACTTTAGTGTGCGTTTGGAGCGGATAATTGTAAAAGAAAAAATGTTCAACGCAGCAGTGCCAAAAACAACAAACACGTGATGGACTACCTGTAGACGACGGAGGCTCCGCCACCCGCCACCATTGTCCAGATTCGGCCCTGCGGGTTGAGCAGGGTCAGTTTGAGGCTGGCGCCGCTCTTGGCGTCCAGGTCGGCGATGTAGGCCTCCTACGAACCAGGCGGGCAAAAATTAAATGACGGTATTGGATTGTGCAGGTGCGACAAATGAAGGTGGCGCATTGAGGTTGCGACTGTGGAACATCCGTGCTTGAGTTCGACAGGCAGGCACAAAAAAAACACACAAACAAACACATCTGGCGCCTCGGAGGACAACGCTTCCAATCAAAAGGCGCCCGATGCCGCCTTGACCCCCCCCCCCCCCCCCGAGCCAATTAGAGCGTCCGTCTGCTGCTGCAGAGTGAGTCTGTCTGAGGCCAGCCTGACACGCCACAACAGAGCTGAGGATTTACACTCGAGGTGCGGGTGCTAGTAGTTAACGCTACAGAATACACTATGTTAATGTACATTTAATATCAGCATTATTGAATTGTTAATGTTCATACAGATGTTGGTGTGTAATTTATTTTCACAGTATATTTATAATTACTTGTTAAAAAGTGTAAATATGTATGTATGTATGTATATATATATATATTTTTTTTTTTATACACACACAATTTATAGAGAATATCTTTTCAAATAAAGATGAAAAATACACGTAATTTTTAAATTCACATTTTGTTAATGATCAATTCAATACTTGAGATGTTGGTGTGTAATTTATTTTCACAGTATGTTTATAATGACTTGATAAAAAGTATATATATATATATATATATATATATATATACACACACACACAATTTATAGAGAATATCTTTTCAAATAAAGATGAAAAATACACGTAATTTTAAAATTCATATTTTGTTAATGATCAATTCAATACTTATGTTGGTATGTAATTTATTTTCACAGTATATTTATAATGACTTAATAAAATGAAATTGATGTATATATATATATATATATATATATACATATATATATATACACGCTATTTATACAGAATATCTTTTAAAATATATGTAATTTTAAAATCAAGATTTTATTAATGAGTAATTCAATACTAATAGCTTTACTTAAGTATATTATTTATTTTTAAAATATTTTTAATGCAGTATATTTATTTTATAATTTTAATTTCATGAGCTATTAGTGTAAAAGATAAATGTAATAAATAATAAAATTTAAAAAAGATGTTTTAAAGATTTGCCTGTAAATGTAGTTGTATATTACTTTCAAAATTATTTCAGAATTAACATCAATACATTTATAATAATTTGAAAATTGTATTTCAATAAATAAAAATCTATGATCTAATACAATCATATTTAAATTATACAATCTACAAAAATGAAATGAGGTAGAATTTCAAAACCTTCAAGAAAAAAATACATTTATTAATATGGTTTTATGATCAATATCCGAGACTACAATAAATTTTAAGTTTATTTATTTAGGTTCATAAACAACAATTTAAAAAAGAAAATCTATGCATCCATACAATTACAAATTATCTATATATACTATCAATTCTATTTTAGTTTAAGAAATTAAAAATCCTATTGTAAAAAAAATGTATATTTCTTTATACAATAAATTAAAAAAGAATTAGGGAACTCATTTTTTTCCCCTTTTTCAAAATTTGTTAGTTCATTTAACCATTTGCAACCAAAAATAAAAAAAAAAAATCTTTAAAAAAACAAAAAACAAAACTACTGTCATCAGTTGAAATGACCTCAGGGTAGGCCTCCCGGCCAAAGGGCGGCGGGAACTCCACATCGCCCCACTTGGCCTTGCAGATGTAATCCGCCGTGGCGTCGATCTTTGCCGCCATGTCCAGCACGTAGACGCCATCTTTAGTGACCACTGCAGGGGAACACAAAAGGGGGCGCACCCACCTAGTGACTTAAAACTCCGTTAGGCAGAGAAGATCCCTGCAGATTGCTTATGTACAGAACCAAACCAGATGTGATGGGAGATTCCAATGTCACAATACTGTTTTCTTTCATAAATTATGTATTTATGCCCATTTTGAAAACACCATGATTACACTGGGTGGCAAGAGCAGTCATGCTCAATTTTGTTAATTCTCCAGAATAGAAATGAGATTTATCCAAAACATACCGAGTGGGTTGATTTCCAGGTATGTGAAGAACAGGTCTTCGTACAGGTTGAAAAGCCCAACAATGAACTGGGCCAGGACCCTGCAACATGTAAACATTACAGTCATATGCCACATGAATCAAAATCATGGAATCGCTTATGATACATGAAACATGTCAGCGAGCAAAGTCCGATTTTCTAGGGCCCGGCTATCTTTGGGCGAGAGGCGGGCGACACCCTGAAGTGGTCGCCAGCCAATCACAAGCCACAAATAAACAACCATTTTCCCTCACATTCACACCAACAGGAAATTTAGAATCTTCAATTAAACTACCATGCATGTTTTTGGGATGCGGGAGGAAACCAAACTACCCAGAGAAAACCCTCATAGCCAAGGGGACAACCTACAAACACTAGATTTAAACCACAACCGAGAGGCAGATATGCTAATCAGTCATCCACCCTTCTACCCAGTGTGGACAATACCAAAATACATGTTGGATAATGCAGGAGGTGGACATTTTATTATTATTATTTTCTGACAGTCCGGCAGTGTGGGATTCATTTTGAATGTGTGCCCTGCGACTGACAGGGTGTAGTCTGCCTTTCCCCCTAAAGTTAGCTGGGATAGGCTCCGGCACTCCTGTGACCCTTGTGAGGATAAGTGGCATGGAAAAACGACACGTCGGAAAAGAGCAGAGTTGAAAGTGTGTGTATGTGTAGTATTTCTCGCCTGTCAAGGGAAGTAACCGCGTCAGCTCATTGCCGAAACCTCGTCTGACCCGCGGCGAGCGAGCCGAAGTGACTCAGCTTCCCAAGAGTGCTTGGAATGGAAAAACGACTGCGAGTGAAAAGGGGCTGGCGCAGGGGTTCAGGGGGTGGACGCGTACGCGCTCCGTCAATGTCAGCCAAGACGTTGAATCGCAGCCATAACGAGAGCGCCGTCGGACAGACGGTCGAGAAGGGCGGGCGTGATGGTGGTGGGGGGTGACAGCCATCAAAATAAATGGACGCGCCGTGAGTGCGCTGCAGTCTCGAAGGAAAGCGAGGGGTGGAGTCAGCTGGGGGGGGATTAAAAAAAAAAAAAAAAAAGGAGAGCGTTTGTCATTTGGCTAATGGAAACCACTCGCGGCCCCCGGCCCCCTCCCACCGGACCGTCCTCTCTCCGGCGTCACAGTACTGCTTTTGTGAGCAAGCTGAATACAAGCTCGAATGCCGGAGTGCTGCCATTACTAATACTGGGGAATGCTATGAAACTGGGGGGGGGTTGTCCACCTTAGTGGAAGGTTAGGACGGCCCGGACGTTGTTGTCAGTCTTCTTGCCCTACTTTTTTGTTGAAGTGGAAAAACAGAGCAGCAATAAAAGTGTGTGAGTGGAAAAAAAAAAAAAAAAAAAGTATTCGGAACGTGGTTTGCAAAGCCAGAGAGTGGCCAAGTAGACACTGCACGTTCAGCACTGGTATTTATGGACAAAATGGGACCGACTTACACACGTGCACGTCGTTCATTTTGTGTTTTTCAGTCTTTCGAGACGGAGCATAACAGGATCTTTTCAAAACTTGTGTGTCCCTCATAACCCTTATGTTTTTTTTTTTTTAAATATCCATATTGGGTTCAAAACAATCCCTAGGAGTTGTGGAAAATACATCAAAACTACGGATACGGAAATCAGGTTTTTCTCACGTACATACCGAGTGATATGGAATTGAAATCGAAGTAAATATAAAGCTATAGAGGGTTGCAGAATCGGACGAAATCGCATTACATGTTGGTGAGATGTGGAATTCAATGGAATAGAAAAATCATATTTTGCACAAATTACTATAGCTACAGTTTATGTATTATCCGCAGTGATGTTCTTTCTACATGATGCCGTCTATTTTATGAAGCGCTCCAGTAAAACAGCCCCGCAACATGATGCGACCACCTCCATGCTTCACAGTTGGGAAGGTGTTCTCAGGTCTACTAGCTTCCCCCTTTTTCCTTTTTTCCTCCAAGTTTAACGCTGGTCGTTGTGGCCAAACAGGTCCACTATAGTTTCATCAGACCAAAGGACACGTCTCAACATCTGTTTTTGCACAGTGTATGTAAACTTCTAGCTTCAGCTGTAGGTTATCTTTGCAAAAATGGAAGTTTTTAACCGTAATTTCCGGCCTATAATCCGTGGCTTTTTTCGCACGCTTTCAACCTTGCGGTTTATGCAGTCATGCGGCTAATTTGTGCATTTTTTTGTAACGGCGGCAAGGGGGCACTCGAGCGGAAAAGGTAAGAGTGTGACCGAGGAAGTATGTTTTATTTTAAAGGGCCCTGTTAGCGCGGCGCTAGCATTAGCATGGCACTAGCATTAGCATTAGGGCAGCACTAGCGTGTTACTGCAGCGTCTCAGTGATTTTTACCGGTATGTTTTTTTTTAACCAGCCCTGTTAGCCGTGCTAATGCTAGCGCGGCGCTAACATTAGTGTTAGCGCGGCACTAGCGTTAGCGTTGCTGTATATAACTTTGGTCACTCACAGCCTCTTGTCGTTGGGGACGTGGGCGAGCAGCTGCTTGCACACCGAGGCCTCGCTGATCTTCTCGTCTACGCCCACCAGCAGCTTCTTGGCCTTGGCGTCCACGTCGCCCACGTCCACGCCGCCCTCGTGGTGGAACAGCACGTGGTCGCCCTCACGGGTGGCGTAGATGCATACGTAGAACTCCTCCTCCTAGATGCGTAAAATGGCACAGGTGAGGGGACTTTGGCAACAAAAATTACTTAGTAAAAATGAACAGAGGCGCAATTGCGAATGAACAGAAGATGAATGGATGGATGAATGAAGTTCACGTGAAAAAATTGAAAGCCTAGCTTGAAGATACATTCCTTTAGGAAGCCCACTGTAATTGCATGTGGTGTGACGGTTTATGAAAAACGTCGAAAATATTCAGTTCGCTTCGTAACATCAAATAAAATTTCACCTTAACTGTCGTTAAATACATTGTTGTCGTGGTCTATACGGCACTTTGGTACCTTAGCCAAATGTTTTGGTGCACCAGTTGACTTACCTGCTTGTGAGGGACAAACGGTTCAATGAGGAAGTTCTTGAGAACGCCTTTGGCCTTTCCCACCTGAAAACAAAGCGGGAATCAGTTGTTACACACACGCATGCATAACACGTCGAGTACAAGGCACGGTGATTTTTGTGGCACCAAATTGTTCACCTTTTAAGACACCCACCTCCTTGATATATCTCCATTTTGTCATTCATGAATTACCGTAATTTCCGGCCTACAAGCCGCGACTTTTTTTCACGCTTTCAACCCTGCGGTTTATGCGGTGATGCGGCTAATTTGTGCATTTTTTTCTTAACGGCCGCAAGGGGGCACTCGAGCGGAAATTGCAAGAATGAGACTGGTGGAATATATGTGCCGAGGAAGTGACTTTTACAGCTGCGCTAGCATGAGCGCTGTGTTGGCCTGTTGCTGCTGTGTTACTGATGTGTCTCAGTGATATTTACGGGTAAGTTTTATTTTAACTGGCCCTGTTAGCATTAGTGGCGCTAGCGTTAGTGCTAGCTTTAGCACTAGCGCTACTGTTAGCACTAGTGTTAGCGCTGCATTAGCGTTAAACTCTTTCTCTGTACAGTCTTTGTAAATATGTTGTGTTTCTGTGAGGGTTTCAATGTGGGCACTTGCGGCTTTTACCCAGCTGCGGCGTATGTATGTACCAAATGCTATTTCCTTTGAAAATTGACTTTTACCGGTCCGGCCCTGTTAGTACTGTGCTAGCGTGTTACTGCCGTGTCTCAGTGCTAATAACTGGTATGTTTTTTTCGTTTTTTTCTTTAACGCAGCTCTAGCGTTAGCGTTGGTGCGGGGCTAGTGTTGAACTCTCTGTGTATCATCTTTCTTTGTAAATATCTCGTGTTTCAATGTGGGAGCTTTTACACAGTTGCGGCGTATGTATGTACCAAATGGTATTTCCTTTACAAATGTACTGGGTGAGGCTTGTAACCAGGTGCGCTCTGTAGGCCAGGAATTACAGTACATTGTTAGAAGTTGAGGAAAATGTATGAAAATGCCATGTCGAATGAGCAACATACGGGCTCCATGCCATCTGGAATGCAGTATTTCATCACTTACTCCCTTCATTCCTTAAAGGCATAATTCTGCTCATGACTGGGGAATAAAAAAAGGCAAGGATAACTCGACGTTTAAGAATAATAGCGTTATAATTGTCTGGGAAAATGTCGTCATTTCTCGCTCCAGGCGGAAACGGAGAAATGGCAGCTCATTTTATGGCGCTGTCACCGGTCTTGTGTTAAAAGGCCAACAGCGCTTATGACGAGGGGCCGGCGGAGCGAAAATGTAACAATGGGAAAGGGGGTGGCCATTTTGAGGAGAGCTGAATAAAGAAAGGTTGGGAATACAGTTGGGAATTTTGCTTGCCTAATTCAGTTATTGCAACAACCTCCAAATGCATTCGAGAATAGATTAATAAACAGACAGTGTTATGAAAACCTGTACATTATTACATCCACAAAAGTGCAACATGTAATAGACACGGAGACATTTATGTATGCAAAGGATTAAACATCCATCCATTTTCTTAGCCGCTTATCCTCACAAGGGTCTCGGGGAGTGCTAGAACCTATGCTTGCTATTGACGGGCAGTAGACGGGATGCACTCTGAACTGGTTGTTGACTCGTTATGGGATAAAAGTGATTGGTCCCGATATTTGGGGGGGGGGGGGGATCCCGCATCGTGACATTTCTAGTGAGTCTAGGTTGAAAGTATATTGTTATAATATACTACTATACTACTACTACTACTACTACTACGTCATATAATAATTAATAAAGATTTGTACAGTACTTGTACAGTATTTTTTGTCATACATTGGGGATATTTGCATTGCTGTAGCAGAATTTATGGAGATATCCATCCATCCATTTTCTTTGCCGCTTATCCTCACGAGGGTCGCAGGGCGCGCTGGAGAATATCCCAGCAGTCAACGGGCAGGAGGCGGGGTCCACCCTGAACTGGTTGCCAGCCAATCGCAGGGCACATGGAGACAAACAGCCGCACTCACAATCACACCTATGTGCTATTTAGAGTGTCCAATTATTGTTGCATGTTTTTGAGATGTGGGAGGAAACCGGAGTGCCCGGAGAAAACCAACGCAGGCACGGGGAGAACATGCAAACGCCGCACAGGCGGGTACGGGATGGAACCCGGCACCTCAGAACTGTGAGGCAAACGCTTTACCAGCTGATCCACCGTTCCGCCCTCATTTAATTCATTCCCAAAAAAAACGGGATAATGTGGTTGCACATGTGTGCACACCCTCTTAAAACTGGGATGTGGCCAATCACAAACAAATGCGAGTCAGGACATCCTCGATACGTTAAGTTTATTTATAGAAGTCAATAAGATGGAAGCGGGCGGCTTTATTTATCTTGGTTAATGGCCTCAGTCTTGTTATGTCGGGAGTGATGAAATACATACAAAATTCTCGGCCGGTTTACGCCGCACGGGAGCTTGAAGAAGCGTCTTCTGGGTTTATGAGGCAGGACAGCACGACAGTGATGGATGCCGTGATGTAGGCTACGCTGACTGGATGGCGGCGGTACGCAAACTAAACGCAGCAGCTGGATACAAAACGAGCAAAGCGGAGGAAGGTGGGCGAAGGGGGAGGGGCAGCGGGCCGACAGCGGCAAAGAGTTATCGGCCTACGTAAAACTCTCCGGGTCACGCACCGTCGTCTCCTTCATGAGGCGCGTCTTCAGCCACTCCCTGACGCCGTTCAGGTCCAGATTGACGCCCACCAGACCCAGTTTGCCCCGCCTCTTGATCAGCTGGTCCGGCTTGACGACCAGCCTCTGCGGACGGCGACAAAAGGAAGCTTTAAAGCAAGAAAAGTAACATTTGCCGCCTCAAATTTGAAGCCGAGGCATTGATTTATGAAGGGTGTGTTGTGTGATTGAACACGTGAACGCCTCGCCTGAATACATTTACATTGCTTTAATGAATAATATCAGTTAGTATTTTTCAAAAACAAAAAATTTAAAAGAATAAATTGAATGTGTCTATAATGTTGGTGTTCTCCTTCACAAAGGTCGGCACCACGTGTGGGTGAGTAATCAAACCAGCTCAACAGTAAGAGTGCAAATAAGAACCACGCCCAACAATGTCCGCATGGTCTGGTTTCAATTCACAAGCGAAAAAGTGGCTTTAGCATTGCGCAACCTGGAAGACGTGTCATTTCCTGGATGGCTCACATTGAAACGCTCACAAAATAGCAAAGAAGCCAGAAAAAAAATACTCTAGTTTTCGTAAATCCACATTCACTTGGAAGAGAAAAAAAAAACAAACAAACAGACGTGCTCCCACATAAGTAGTCCAACGACTTTTCCAAGAAAACTTCACTTTTGTGTGTAAGGTGCGAGACTAGGAGTCAATTAAGGTTTTGAGAATTCTTATGGACATGTAGAAAACTACTAAAATAATTCATAGATCTTGCTATGTGTTGTTGATGCAGTCACTCACATTTGAAAAATGTACGGGTGTGGTCCACCAGTCATGCTCGCAGATATAAAGTTACGGGTTCTGTTTGTAATTATGAGTGCGCCCCTTTAAGAGCGGAGTGGGGCGGTGTCAGGTAAACAAGAAAGTAGAAGTAGGGTGAGCAGCAGCTGGCCGTTGGAGTCAATGTGTTTCCATGTTTCAAAAAAAGACAAAAAGACGTCAGGCAGTGGTTCGCTGCGCCGGATTGGTTTTCATGTGCACTTAAGAGTGTGCGACAAGTGCGCAATTCCGCAGTTGCGCAGCTTCAAGGGAAAATTGGTCAAGACTACACAAAATAAGCGACGTCTTTCAATATCTATGTAAAAAAAAAAGCAGGTAAGGTACTGGAATGCCCTCGCCTGTGGACAAATAGCACCACGGTCGCTGATCCACGTTTAGCACAACTCACGTCTAGACGCTCACACCGTCCCTGACTCACTCGTTAACAAGATTGGAGCTCCTGACATCACTCACGATGCACGCATCCAACACACTCACGCTACATCCTGTACTATATCATAGTAATACTAATTAGACACTAATGACTGAAACAAATTGCCGTTCTTTTCCAAAATCTGAGGTTGTTCTGCAAGTTTTGTAAAACAATAGCCTGTTAAATATAATAATTTTCCAAATTTAATTTGTGCATTAGAATAAAGGGAAGAAAAATTGTGGCAATTTACTGAAGCTATATTTTGACTGCTTCATCCCAAATTATGCTGCAATTAGCCCCTGGACTTTGATGATTTTGAGGCGCAACCTCACATTACTTCACCATGTACGCAAAATCGACCCATTAATCTCAAATTCAAAATTTGATTTTTTTAATTCATAGATTCATTTGAGAGCAAATTCCAGTTTCATCGTGAAAATGACAAAATCATACCCGTCCGCCATATACGTTCCTAACCCAAAACAAGCGTGCTCCTCGCTCACTTGAGCAGAATTCTGCCATCCCCCACTAAAAACAAGAGGCGGGCGCACATCCTCCCACTAGCCAGCGAATGACTGATGACAGTGCGGCCATTACGATCTGGGCCCTCGCCAACGACGTGGGGGGAGAAGAAGAGGAGAGCAAGACGTGACCGACGGTGAAAGTTAATGCAATTTCCTAATCAATGAAAGTGCGGCGCATCTCTCGCTGTCCTTTCCCATATCTGCCCTCTGAATCAAGATCGTACCTGGAAAACCTGTGGCCCGCTTCGACTGAAAGTCCGTTAAAAGCAAATTGTAGCGATTGCTCGGAATGCAGATCAGAAACCAGAGCAACACAAACAACTTGTTTAAATCCGACCATCCTCCACGAACAGAATTAGCATTTACTACATAAACCTGAATGGACTAAACTACCGGGGGATAATTATCCAGCGATTATTGAATCCTCCATGTTAGAACGAGAACACAATTGTTTTTTTTTTGTGTGTATTGTACACAGTTTACAGTTGGGAGATGTGTCATGATATGAATTTAATTTGTGCCTTAAACATGCTTATAACTTAAAAGGTTTGTCTCTCAAATCATCGTTCCCATTCAAAATAAGTAAAAATGCCATTAATCTGTTCCTGCGTTCCCAAAAATGTGTTTTTTAATTCCCGACAGCTCCTTCTGGTGTGTGCGAGTAGACCACTTTTGAGTAGAAAAATGAATGCAGTCATACACACACACACAAACGACAGAGTTTCACAACAACGTGAGCCGCTATAATAATGTTTTTCATAGAGGATCAACAATGCATGCCTGTGACTTTGGGTATTATATTTTCTGACAGCATGTGTTGCTGCACCATTTCTGTTCAAATATCATTTGCGTTTAAAGCGTTATAACGCTGCCACTTTTTGTTAGCCCGTCTGTGGCATTTCCCATAAAGTGTGAACATTAAACTAGCGAACCTTCAGGCAAAGTGGGAAAAGTGGTTGGCAGAGTCGCCTCACAGTTCTGAAGACTAGGGTTCGAATCCGCCCCCGCCTCCCCATGCCGCTATCGTCCAACTTCTGATTGACTAATTAATTGATTAGGACGGCCATTCCAACTCGTTAGCCCACAATTTGTATCGTTCCCTGTGGATGAATTTTAATCGTTTCCTCTATGGATGAGCCCTCCCTGCAGTCCTGTGACATCACCGTTTTTATGAAAATAAAATATTGCAAACATCTTTCACTTAAAAATTCAACTAATCAACAAAACCTCTGTGAGCAGCCAGGGATGCTCCAGTGCCAGCCGGTCCAGGTCGGTCTCAGGAGTGACGTTGGCATAGCGGAACCGGTTCTGGACCGTTGCCGAGGTGCAGATGTGCTTGTAGAGGAACTCCTTGCCCGTCTGCTCCGAGATGGCTTTGGCGGACATGGCGTCTACGCGGGACAGGGAGTTATGAGACGCATAAAAACGAGGGAAGCGGACTAAATGTAATCAGGCACAGGTTCTCTGCACTAATAACATAAGAGGCAATTATTAATCACTCAAATTATTGGCCTATAATAGGAGCAAGACGCGAGCAGAGTAGCAAGTACATTTGAAGGTCTGAGGTACATTAGTTAAACATCATGTTTTCCATTTTCAAGTTGTTCCTATATGACATATCGGCGATTGAAATAAATAAAGAAAACACATTACAGTTTCTAACAATACTTGACAATGTATGATTTCAGTGTGAAAAATTATATACTTTACAGGTGCACAGTTTATGTTTTAGTTACACTGAAAAGTAGAGAAAGACGTATAGTGCTTCCACGACGACGCCAGCATTAGGAATTTTTTGTGGTTATGGTCACGTTTTCCCTCTTGCCATCACTGGTGCCATATTTATTTTATTTTATTTTTATTAAGAAAAGAGAGCAAACGAGCACACAATGACTTAATCCAATCGATGCTCACTTATCTTACATCATTCCTTATGACAACAAAGTTTTTGTGCGAATTATGACGACAATTGCACAAATTCTACAGCAATTAAGACATAAGGTTCTATTGTGCAGTATCTGCGATATCATACAAGCACAAGAATTGAGTGGCGGGTAATCGAGGCTGCATATTTTATTACTAAAGTGACCTTTACTCTTAACACTGCTCAGTTCTGGCAACATTTCCGTAGCCTCTCCCTTGCTTGGTAGGTGCACATTTGTTTGAAAAATTCCACGTTTGACCGAATATTCCACAACAAGCAAGCCATGATTACTTCTTTCTATAACAGAGCATCTTTTCCATCATCCAACCATCTTCCAACTACCTGCTCCACATCACCTCACTGGAAGGTCCACTACAGTATTTCTTAACAGGAAAACCTTCTTCAGGTGACCAGGAAAACACTTCGAAAATATTTTTAACCTCACCGAGGCTTTCGTGGCTAAACTAAAGTTAAAAGGAAATAATATATCATGGAAGTACACTATTGATTAGGACGAGACCAGAGTCATCAGTGTGCCAATACTTTTGTTCGTCCTAGAACAGCAGCCATCCCCGGTTCAATATATCATTCACATGGATTGCAGAGGTACACTTTTTGCCCCGGTGGTGATGGGAATGTGTAATAATAAATAGTGTTTGAAAACGACATGACGGACGATCCTATATAAGGATGTGTTTGTACAAATTTGGCAGTTATCGAGAACGCTAGACGACTCCATTCATTCTAAAAATGAACGAAATAATTACATTAAAAAATTCAACTCAAGTGAAGTTGGTATAATGACTTAAACATTCTAATTGAATATTTGATTACGTTAGTGACGTCATCGCCGTTCGACTAGTTTTTTAATCGAGTCATCTTTCGTCAATTTTTTTTTTTTTTAAAGTCACGCTACGGTACGAACCTCGTGTTCAAATGGAGTCCTCAAGGCGGGTTCCGGAGAGGTTTCGTCGGCGGAACCCAGCGAATGAAGCAACTTGGCGTTAACGAAAGCAGAACGACGAGAGGAGGCGGAACTGGATTTTTTTTTTCTTCCGGCAGCCATCAGCAGAGCGAGCCGCCGATGTTTTCCCATCTCTTGATTGGCTCGTTGGGACCATGCGCTCATACGACGTTCAAGGACTCCAGGGAAAGAAAAAATGACGCTCGTGGAACGGGATTTTGAACGCACAAAAAAATGCGACATTTGCTGCACATCAAGTGAAACGAAAACTTGCAGGAAATTATTCTGATGAAAATAAGCAATTGATTTAATGATATTGCGTTTGGAGGAGTTTTCGTGTTAGAATTGCGGGAATCTAAGGACTTCCGAACGTCTCACAAGATTCCAATTGCTCACGCAAACCTCCACCCAGAAGAAAATTGATTTGAGTCTTTATTTTAATGGGGACCAATCAACAGGTTCGTTCAACAGATTTGACGCATTTGTTATTATACTGCACAAATGATTAGTGTCACATGTGCGTGCTATGATTATTTCAGGTAACTCCTCTTAAAAATACTTTTACAAATATTTGAGCCTTTGTTCATTTATGCGAATGACAGAATTAAACAAAATTCAATGATTTTCCACTAGATGGTAGAATTTACAATTAAACTTATCAATGTGCACCTGTCATTTGTACATGTTTTTAACGTCAGTGTTCGAGTTGACACGTATTTGACGAATTCAGTACTGAGTTTTTCCACTAATGAAGAATGCGACAGCATTATGATTATTTGGGGGGGAAACAGTGTCGTTTTGGGTTGAACTGGTTAATAATTTCTAACAGGACTCAAGTGGTGACTGACATCTGCTGGTCACGAATTTAACACAAAACGAACACTTTTCTGCTCTTAGTAATAATCAAGACAGGGCACAACATTAATGGCGCAACACATGATCTTGGTTTTTATTATTAAGTGTACAAAACAAGTGCAAAAATATTGATAAGAGCCACACAAAAGTTGGCCTTCCAATCCAAACAGAAAAAAAAAAAAAACAAAAAGCCAAACCTTGTTCATTGAAATGTAAATTAATAGCTTAAAGTGAGTTAAAAAAAAACAAAAAAACAAAACTGGATTTACAAAGTTCATTTTAGGTGCAATCATCTGAAGGGGCGGGGCGGGGGAGGAGGGGTGGAATGCCAAATGTATCCATCTCCCTTTCAAAACAGTGCAAACACGTAAGGAGGCATTTCTAATTCATAAGTTGCTAAGATGCACAACTTTGCACTATTTTCTAGTGTAACAATCACTTTTCCCGATGACTAGCTAGCCCGAGTAAGAGGAAAAAGCAGTTTGGAATGCTTTACTACAATACAAGTCTGGTATTGGGATGCGTGCAAAGGAAGTATAACAGGATCTCCACTTGTGTTACAGAGTAGCTAGGATGCTTGCGTAAAAAGGTCCTGAAAGGCTGCTACTGATATGCGTGAGCGGCTTGAGTGAAGGATATGAACTAGACTGAAAGCGGAGTGAACGACGGTGAAATTCTATTGAGCGATATGAACTAGACTGAAGGCATTTTACGTAGTGCAAAAGGGCAGGAGGCACATAACTTCAAGATTCCGGCTAGCTACGTTTGAAGCCCTTAACACGCTTCCCTACATTGGAACTAAAGCAACCAACCCATGCCAAGCCTCCTTCCCATGTCTTCACAAAATGGCGCAGTTCTTCTTCTTCTTGGGTTCCTTTTTGCCCTGCTCGTGGGACGGCCCCTTGCGCTTGTAGAAGCTGGAGAAGCACGCCGCCGCGCACATGGGCTCCTTGAGCTCCAGCATCCACCGCCCTTCGCCGTAAAAGCGCAGCGAGCCCAGCTCCAAGTCGGTGACTGGCTCCACCTGGTTTAAAACCAGGATCTCTAGCAGGTCCAGGCCCGTTTGGACCGGCTCCACGCCCGCCGCGCAGCCCAGGGTGATGTGGGCGCGGCTCCCCATCGGCAAGGCGGCGGCGCCGGGGACGGACGCCTCTGCCTCCTTTTCGGCGTCGGCCGGCCACAGCACGAGCTGCTCCTCGGTGAGGCGGACGCGGGCGCCGAAGGTGCGAGGCGTGACGAAAAGAGCGCTCACTTTTAGATCGAACACGGAGCCGTACAACTCTGAGACCGCCTGAAAAGGAAATAAAACGCATTAATGACGAGCGCTTTCACAGAAAATAGAGGTTTAAGTATGAGGGTGCACGCCATACAAAGTCCGTACCACCTGGTAGCTTAAAGCTAACATACAATGGGAAACTAAAAATGTATTACTCGTTAAGAAACATATGAACACAGCGTAGTAAGACATCTACCGTATTTTACGCATTATCATAAAACTTTCCATATAAGGCGCACAGAATAGACGCTACAGTGGAGGCTGGGGTTACGTTATGAATCCATTAGATGATCATATTTTAGGCGCACCGTCAGCTTTTGAGAAAATTAAAGACTTCTAGCTGCGCCTTATAGTGTGGAAAATACAATGTATAAATATAAAATACTCTGGCATATTTTATATACCCTTTGGGAATCAACTATTATTCCTATGCCAAGTAGACGAAAGGAGCCAAGTCGAAAATAAATTCATGCCAGTCTTCTACGGTCACCAAGATGATTTCAGACGAGTTCTGATCGTGATCTCAGTGCACCGCAGTCAATTATCTTTTTACCAGACTGGGTTCCCACATGGACCATTCGGTAAAGGAGTGTAACTGCATCTACTCCCAACACAGTTCAGCTCAGCCTCAGTTTCGCAGACATCATGGCAAGGCACTAAACATCATTGCCATTTTTCCAATCATAATTCAGACTATTGCAGTTGCACCTGACCGCACCGTTCATTTCCTAAAAATTAAAAAGGCAATTTATTCACATTGCACTTTCCTGAAAAGAAAAGAGCCGTTTGTTGGAATCCTCACATCTCCAAAATCACTACTTTTCAGTCATCCAAAAACACCAACTTGCATGAAATGTTCAAATTTGTAATATACCTCATTGTTACTTAAGAGGACCCGTAGCTCAGTGGTTAGAGCACTGGTTTGGTAAACCAGGGGTTGTGGGTTTGTATCCCACTGGAGCCTCCACTCCCCGAGAAGGGTTGCGTCAGGAAGGGCATCCGGCTTAAAAATTGTGCCAAACATTCATCTGAGATGATACGCTGTGGCGACGCCGAAAGGAAAACAACTACCTTATTTTGTTATTTGAAACCATTGCACCAATCATGTTCAATCACTAATTTATTTAAATCCCACACAAAAAGCAGTTCAATACACTGCCAATTGGTTAAAATGGGACAGATTTATGTTCCGCCCACCATTGCTTTAAAAAGGGAGAAGGGGGGAAAAAAAAAAAAAAAAAAAAAAAAAAAAAAAGATTTTATTCCCTGACTGTACCAACGTGAACCCAACAATGACCCGGAAACTAAAGGTGCGTGCCAAACTGCTTTTTTTGTTTTTGGCATCTTGCAAATCCAATCGCAACCACCACCACCAGCTGGCTCAAAACTGACTGCCTTTGTTTCTGCCACAGGCCATTTGTTCAGCCGAAAAACGGAAATTTCTAAAATCAAAATGGTTGCCTAAACCAGTGCCAAGCAGCAGTGGCTCCAGAGGCAAAATTCATTGTCGATAGTAAATACTGGAAAAAGTTGGATCTGTGGTTTTTTTTGCCCATTAAAAAAAAAATAATAATAATAAGAGAAGGGAACATTCTAGTTTGGGAGTTGGTGAATGCTTTAACTGGAAAGTCACCTGCATATCAATGACAGAAAAAGCCACGAACTGCCCGATTTGTCAGAAACGCACCACCTAATCCTGCTCATTGTACCCCGTGCAGATTTCAATACGACCTGCGCCAGATGCAACATAACCGAGCCTCGCACGTTCCACAAAAGGAAGTCCCCCCCACCTATTTCGGAATGGGGTCCATTCATAATGTGCTGTGGTTTGTCACTTCACCACACTACGGCGACAGCAAAAAACATAATTACTGTAACTATTTCTATGAAAAATAAGACAGAATTATACAACTAAAATGCACGGTGGTAACTTTGGGTGCCTTTACATCATGTCATAAATAACAGAGGACCATGTGTACCAAAATTGGTGCCTTACTGGTTTCTCTGCATATTCTTTGGCTCCCTCTGCCTTGCCGTAGTCACAGAATTTGGTGGTACAGTGGAGGCTTCCTTTGGGTTGGAAGTACTGGTCCAGAGGCACCTCCTGGCCTTCTTTCACAGACGCTACAAAGACAAGGAGAGATTAGTCAGGGGCAAGGAAACAGCACTTCCCGGCCCCCAATATTTGTCCTTTACTTGTACATTTGAGTAACCTTGACTGATTTTACAGATCTGTACTTTTAAATATTTGGTTAAAACAAACTTAAGTTTTCACCAAACCCAGATGACAACATGGTCTAAAAAAAATAAAGTAAATTAATGCACCCCACTACCCAAATGAACGGTGTGACGCAAAAAAATGAAAAAAAAAAATAACACTGGACTCCTTGCAACAAGACTGTAATTCACTTTTGCCCCCCCCCCCAAAAAAAAATAATAAATTCAAAATAGTTTTCCCCGTGACTCTTGTGAAGATAAGCGGCAAAGAAAATGGATGGAAAAATGGTTTTTCACCCGACCCAGATGACATGGTTTTAAAAAAAAAATAAAAAATAGAGTAAATAAATGCAGACCGCTACCCAAATGAACGGTGTGACCAAAAAATAAAAAACACTGGATTCCTCTGCAACAAGGAGGACTGTAATTCACTTTTGCAAAAAAAAAAAATAAAAAAAATTCTAATTTGCTTTCCCCGGCCCCTTGTGACCATAAGGGGCAAAGAAATTGGATGGAAAATGTGGTTTTCTAGGCTAACAAGGCAACATATTGGTGTGCGACAATTTGACAACTGACATTTTGTCATACCTCCTCTGTGATTGGCTTGGCTGTACAACCCACTCACCCCCACATGCGCTTTCTTTGACTAAATTAGAATGGGGCTTGAGACTGCCGATTTTTATCATTCATTACCGGACATAACAACCACCCCCCCCCCCACAAAAAAAAAAAAAAAAAAAAAAAAAGCAAACTTCCCCTTTAAAGAAAAGGAGGTGAGCCCTTTTTTTGACGGCGACAGCAAATACTTGACTCACAGCCAACCGCGTTCTTCTTGAAGGCGTCCAGTGCGGTCAGGAAGTCGCTGCTCATGGACCTGAGCTGATCCTGCATGGGGGACAGCAGGAACCAGCCAAAGAAGAGCGGCAGGCGCACCTCGTCCAGCTGGCGCTTCATGGCGGTGACGACGGCCGGCTTGCGCCCGGTCACCTTGGCGAGGTGCGCCGCGTCCGTGCACCATTCAGTACGCGGCTCCAGGAAAACGGCGACCATCCGGTGCTCCCGGGCCAACTCGCCCAGGCGGGCCAGCCGCTCCAGGGTGTGGTTGGTGTCGTCCACCACCACCAGCACCGAAGGGACGTCGGCGCAGCAGGCCACCACCGCCTCGTCGAGGGCCTTGTGCGCGTCCGCGCCGGACTCGCCGCTCTCTGCGTAGTCGTCGGCGCAGAAGACGGAGCAGCGATCCTTGTAGGCGTCGGCGAGGGCGCGGGACAGGAAGGTCTTGCCGCTTCCCGGGAGGCCCCTGATGACAACGAGGGTGCGAGAGCCGAGCAGAGCGTCTTTGGTCTTCTCGTGTTGAAGGAGAGGGAACGCCAGGGAGTCGGCAGAGGGAACAATGGCGGCGGCACTTGGTTCGCCGCTTGTTGGATCTCCTGACTTCGCAGTTTTTTCCAGCTCGCCTTCCTTCTTGGGCTCCGCAGGGGGCAGCGTTTCAGCCACTTTCACCTCCTCCCCCTGCACCGAGGCTTCAGCTGGCTTCTCCTCAGACACTTCAACTCCCTTTCCACCATCTTGCGTCGAAGCCTCTTTGACAACTTCTTGTTGGGCTTCAGCTACAGCCTCCACTTTCTCCGGACTGGGAGGCTGCGGTTCCGCTAGCTGTCGCGGCGCAGCCTCTTCCTGGATCGTCTGCGCCACTAGCTCAGTTTCCGGCTTGTTTTCCTTTTCGGGCTCCAAGTCTCGCTTCTCTGGCTCTGTATCTGGTTCTTCCGGTGCAGCGACAGGCACCGTTGGCTTGGCTTCAGAAGTTTCACAGGGTGAGTCATCTTCGACAGGCACGTTGTCATTTGCGGCCGCGTCGCCACTGCCGTTCACCGCCGGCTGCTCCTTCTTCTCCTCCTCCTCGTCAGCAGCTGCTGGCTTCTCAGGCCCAGCGGACTCCTCCAGCTGTGTCACCACTGCCGCCTCCACCTCCTGTTGTGGACTCTCCAACTTCTCAGGAACCTCACTGTTCTTTTCAGGATCCATTTTTGGCTTGAGAGGGTCAACACTTCACATTAACAAGTACCTTAAATGTGCAACACAGAGGAAAACGTCAGATTAAATAATCAGCACTTTTTTTGTAGTTGCTTCATTCATACCGGCAATCTGAACGCCCCGACACTCAGAACATGAGGCACATCGGAGAGCCAGTAGTTCTAAAACTATGCAGTTAAGTCAATATGATAATATACAAAAAATATGAATACATTTAAATCACTTGATTCATAACATGAGGTAAGTAAACTAATATTTTGAAGCTCAAAATCTCTTTAAAAGCTTCCTTTTAAAGAAAAAAAAATCCAATCAAGTGTGAAGTAAAAATTTTAAAGATTAAACAAATTTCAAATTAATAGGAAGAAAAAAAACTAATCGAAAAACAAATAAAGGTGAAATAACTAACATTTTCAGAACTAAAACTATTAAAAAAAAGTTGATTAACTCAAAAATATTTAAACCGGAATAGTAAATTTAAAAAATGCAATTGTATTTGTGTGGTATATTGGGGATTTCTTACTGGTATTTATTGGGCTTTTACTTAGCTTGACACTGCATTAAAAAAAAAAAGAAAATACTAGCATGTTGCATTAATGGCTGAAACACTTCAGCGCCACACATTTACCTTGAGGTAAAATTAAGTAACTTAAATGCCCTGAACGCATGACTAACTACTCTGGCAATAATACTGAAGACTTAAGCAAATTCATTTGTTCCTCTTAACTGAAATATTGGGGAACTGTGCCGAACAGTGGCAGTACATTTGAAATTAGGGGAGGGGGCATAAAATGGCTCCCAAACACACACCCTGTGCTGTGATATTACCAAGTGTTAGTACACAAACTAGAAACACGTGGCAATAAAGACAAGTTTAATAAATAATGAAAAAAACTTCCGAGAAACAGATGATATGAACTTCTGGCGTCAGGCTAGAAACCCCCATCTGTCGAACGAGTCAACCATTTTTTTTTTAAACCTATATCTGTGTTTCCTTTACCAGATGTGGGAATGTGTCGTGTCAGGAGACAGGAACCGGGAGGCTTCCCCACAACATTGAAAAACAACAAAAACCACGAATAAGAAACCGAAAAAAATTGTGAGGGCGAGTTGATGACCACGCAACCAGCTTAACAAAGGCGAAACGAAACCGAATAGGCTCTTTTTTTAGTTAACATTTAGAAACAACAGCTGTTGTGTGGGTGACGCAATGGATAAACTGAACACGCGTTGTGGTTAAACGAAGAAGGGGGGGCGGGGGAAATCACGTATTGATAGAAACTAATGTGCCAATAAAATGATAACTTGTCTAAAGAATGTCCAGTTTTTTTTTCTTTTGAAGCGAAAGAGAGAAGCTGAATCTAACATGACACACAAACAATTAGCATGCAAGTGAAACTGAGTACAACTCGCTATCGTTCTTGTCTTCGTGTAGGGTACAAAGTCGACTTCCCAAAAATCATCAGTTCAGCAAACGCTACAGTGTGAAAACGTGCCGAGGTTAAAAAAAAAAAAAAAAAAAAAAAAGGAGACATAAAGATGCTTTTCGCGTTGTTCGGGGAGTGCCAACTTACCACCACGCGCTCGTCGGTGTACAATGACAAGCTAGCCAGGCACACCCACGCCCGCGCGACACCCTTCTTCAAGGCACAAGGGCACGCACGCTCAGCGGCGGGGACGCGCACGTTCCAAAAGGAAACCACGGCCACGCCCTTCAGAAAACCGGAAGTGTGGGTAAAATCCAACGCCAGGAAATTAAAACCGATGCGGTATTTATTGTTCTTGATTACATTTGGTCGACCGACGCAATTCAATACTACTACTACTACTACTACTATCGAAATGAATGATCAAGACGATGTTAATATGTTCATGTATTCAGCATTTTCAACCTTAATTCGTGTTGGTGAACTGAAGCCTCATCTCTTCAAGCGAACTGTGCGCACGACACCACCTGCTGGCCAGGTGTATAATCAGATCTGTTTATGGAAGTAAATTATTGCCACCAGTATAAGAATTTGAAATGCCACAGAAAACAGGATTTGAATTTTAAATGTAAAGTGATAACATTTTCAATAGTTGACACAATTCACCGTCTGTGCCACCAGGCAGGGTTACTTCAGGTCAGAACCAAGCAGTCAGCCAATTCAGTAACGCTTTCTTAATATGTGACATCACGTGACTAAAAAAGCGTAGCTGCGATTGGCTGACTGTTCGGTTCTGACCTGAAGTAACCCCGGCCGGTGGAAACAGATGCTGAATTTTAGACAGCCAATTGTAGCCGGTTGAATTAACATTGACAACTTACGCTGAAATACAACTATTGAAAATGTGATCACTTTACATTTCAAAATCATATCCTGTTTTTTGTGGCATTTCAAATTCAAATTCTGGTGGCACATATTTACTTCCATACCTGCTCACCATTAGTGGCAGCACTTCATTTTTACAGTTGTTTGGATAACCTGTGTAATATATTCAAAAATAAATGGAAATGCACCAAACCTACAATTGAGATATTTTGATAGGAGGTCTAAAGCAATTTAAGAAATAACTGTTTTTTTTTTCAATTTGAACGAAAGAAAAATACAAACATACCATTCATCGGTCATGGCTCGTTAACAAAGAAATGACCCACTTTGAAATGACAACACGTTGCATCTTGAACCCCTGCCAGTTACATTGTCCGTGACCGCATCTTAACAGTCGTATTCTTCAATTCTTGCGGCGGGGACGGGAAAAAGATATTCATAAACTCATCCAGAGTACATTTATGGACTTGGCGTGTCTTGACCCTTCAAATAAAACTCTTGAGATTGTGGAAACCAGTGCAACCAGATCCAGCTGGTTTTAATGTCGTGGCGTTTGCATTTCGACTGCGACCGGTCCCGGCCGCCGTGCGTGTATTCCGTCGCACGTCACTGCGCATATCGCGGGTATTGCGATGACGGCGTCCCTCAGGTAGAACCCGGCGGTCACTGACGAAACTCATGTGGGATGTGGGAGGGGGGGCATCATCACCAGGTATGTTTTCGCCACCTACTGCTATCATTCTAGAGGGGGAAAAAATGGACACATTACAATAATTTTTTTTTTTTTTAATGGTACAGCATTTTGTTCTTTTGTGCATCAGTACACTTTTCAGTCAGAAATTTTGCCCCTTTTAAGACATAAGACACACAGTTCTGAGGTCCCTGGTTCAATCCCGGCCCCGCCTGTTTGCATGTCCTCCCCGTGCCTGCGTGGGTTTCCTCCGGGTACTCTGGTTTCGTCCCACATCCCCAAAAACACGCAACATTAATTGGACACTCTAAATTGCCCCTAGGTGTGATTCTGAGTGCGGCTGTTTGTCTCTATCTGCCCTGTGATTGGCTGGCGACCCGTTCAGGGTGTAGCCTGCCTCCTGCCCGTTGACAGTTGGGGTAGGCTTCGGCGCTCCCCGTGACCCTTGTGAGGATAAGTGGCAAAGAAAATGGACGGATGGAAAACAAAAGCATAGTATCATACCTGAGATGTCCTCACCATTTTTCATCTAAATCCAAGTCCTCGAGGTGGCGCTCCGTTGCTTTGTCCATCTCCCTGAGGTCCACCAAAGCGTTCCCGGGGAAGCTGCACGCGCTTCCCGAAACCCGCTTCTCATCCGGCACGTCCTTGTCCGACCGTTCCCCCGCCGTCTGCGGAACCACCCCCCGAGCCTTCTTCAAACCGCGCTTGCTCTTTTCTGACGCCAAACCTGCCCGCAAAGCAACGGCAGTCGAGCGTATTAGAACATCATGAGGAAGATTCAGAAACAAAAACAGACTTTTAGATGAAAACCATACAAAGAGACTCATCGGGCCGGTTGAAGTTGACCCTGAAGGTCATTCAAGGACCAAGGGCCAAAGTCAAATTCTGTACGCTTCTCTTAGTGGTCTCCGTTCACACTGATAGAATTTCAAAACGCAGCCCTGGTACCAGAGCCTTGCCTCGCTTACTTCGCTGACGTTGAGGGTCTTTGGGTGGGGGACGCGGGGGCTTCTGCTGGTTCCAGAAGTCAGCGCAGTAGTCCAAGTAAGTGAGACAGCCCTGGATGATGTCCTGCAGTTGCTCGCCATTCCTCGTCCTGCTTTTCACGAGAGCTGTCGATCGGCATGAATACAAACGGGATTAGACGCTGACATATCACCACCGATCCTCCATTTTGTAGTGGTCTTTTAATCCCCCACTCCACTCCCAGAACTCAATTTTGTTCATATATGCATGATTGCTAATCGGCATATTTTGTCCATTGCAGTGATCTGGAACGCAATCCTGGTGATAAACGAAGTTTCAACTCAATTGTTTTTTTTTTTCATCTGAAAAGCAGCAAAAGATGTTTTATTTTCATCCATCCATCTTCTTCGCCGCTTATCCTCACGAGAGTCACGGGGAGTTCCGGAGCCTATCCCAGCTGTCAACGGGCAGGAGGCGGGTTACACCCTGAACGGGTCGCCAGCCAATCGCAGGGCACATAGAGACAAACAGTCGCACTCACAATCACACCTCGGGGCAATTTAGAGTGTCCAATTAATGTTGCATGTTGTTGGGATGTGGAAACCGGAGTACCCGGAGAAAACCCACGCAGGCACGGGGAGAACATGCAAACTCCATACAGGCGGGGCCGGGATTGAACCCGGGTCCTCAGAAGTGTGAGGCCAACACGGTGCGCCACCGTGCCGCCTGTTTTAGTTTGCGTTTAAGAATTTAAAAAAAATAGTGAAAACAATGTCAATAACAAACATGCGTACCTTCATCCTTCAAAAGGTTCTCTAGATATTTCCGGTCTTCATAAAACTCCCCGAGATATTTCTTGGTCTTCTTCTCTGTCTCGCAGGCTTGAAGCTTTTTGTATATTGTCGTCGGCTGGGTGAAATTGTTTTGGTTAATCGTAGCAATATGTAACGATAACGTGTTGACGCGTGACTTTACCTGCTCATCTTTTTGCAAAGTGCCATCTTTAAGCTTCTGTCTGACGGCAGCTGGGACTGAGTGGGGACACATACGGATGACGATATGGGCAAAAGTGTTGACACCGTCCAATTAATCAAGTCATCAATCAGTGGTCAATTGTATCGTAATTTCCGGCCTATAAACTGCAACTTTTTCCACGCGCTTTCAAGCCTGCGGTTTATGCGATGATGTGGCAAATTTGTGCATTTTTTCTAACGGCCGCAAGGGGGCACTCGAGCGGAAAAGGTAAGCACAAGACCGGTGGAATATATGTGCCAAGGAAGTGACTTTTACCGGTCTGGCCCTGTTAGCTCCGCGCTAGCTTGTTACTGCTGTGACTCAGTGATTTTTACTGGTATGTTTTTTTTTAACCTGCCCTGTTAGCATGGCACTAGTGTTAGCGTTAGCGCGGTGCTAGCATTAAGGCGGCATTAGCATTAGCGTGGTAGCGCTAGCGTTAAACTCTATGTACTGTCTTTGAAAATATCTCGTGTTTCAATGTGGGCACTTGCGGCTTTTACACAGCTGCGGCTTATGTATGTACCAAATGGTATTTCCTTTACAAATGTACTGGGTGAGTCTTATAACCAGGTGCGCTCTGCAGGCCGGGAATTATGGTACATTGATGATCTAAGCAGGAGATTTTGCAAAATTGCATGGTTCCATATTCGGACGAAGCGGCACACCTGTCGTGGCGTTCTTGATGGCCTCCCGCGCTTTCTGGATACCCAATTGGAAGTCTTGAACTTGTGGACGCAGCTTCAGCCCTCGGTGGTAAAACACAAGCGCGAATTCAAACTCGCCCATGCAATACAAAGCCTCGGCCTTCTGGTACAACCCCTTGAGTAAAAAAAAGACATAATATTCATCATATACTACATGCAACGTTAAAACTATGATGTTGAAGAAAAACAAACATACTTGAAAAAAGGACTCGTCTTCTTGAAGTGAAGCTTCGGCGTCCCTCAGGGCGTTTTCGTACTGACCCATCTTTAGGTAGCACTTGGAGCGGCCCACGAGGCAGTACTTGTCGTTGGGTTTTAGTGTCAGAGCCTGTTATATGATATATAACTTAATATTGTATTGTATATGTACATGTACTATACATGAATACTGTAGTATTCATGGGGGTTAGTGATTGAGCCCTGCAGCAAATAGCCAAACTAGAAACAAAAAGATTTGAGATTTCCTACAGTTGCCCAAAGATGAGGACATTTTTTTTCTTTTCGACACAGCTGCAAAATGACTTAAATGAAGCTCCTCTCCTCAGTCCAACGTGGCGTGAGGCAACAAAATGCCACCGGATGCCGACAAAACATTTTTTGAATTAGACACAAATCTTCAGAACTGTGGGAGGATTTCGGGGGGGGGGGGGGGGGTGTTCAGATTTGTGCAGCTTCCAAGCCAAACATTTTTCCAGAGTTACTTTATAATAATTGCACAAACAAAAAAGAATAACGTTTCCGCGGCGAACGGGGTAGGGGATTGGGGGAAAGGGCACGGCTTTATTAAAAAAAAATGACAGCAGCCTCTATTGTCGATGCCAACTTTTGGAGTGTGAGAAAGTTTGTGGAACATCATGTGAGCGCTCACCGTGCTGTAGCTCTCCGCCGCCTTCTCACACTGGCCCCTGAGCAGCAACCAGTCGCCTTCCGCCATTGAAGTGGAGAAAACAGCCTTCGCCTTCAGATTTTTGCACTCGAAGTCCGTTTCGGACATTTTCCAATGAAGATTTAGTCTATAAAAGCATAAAAAAGAGACAAACGCAGCGGAAAAGACACTGCGCTGGCTCGGTAACCTGGCAACCGTGCAAACAAACAGGCCCAACACCGCCCCCTACTGTAAAACGTGAGGACATGCCGACTTTTTATCAGACAGAACATTAGGTACAGTAATTGAGAAACGGCTGTAGTTTGGAGTTGAATATAACGTAATTATACATTGCACACAATTAATTTTTAATGGCATCATTTCTATCTTTTAAGATCATCAGCCAGTGTTTACGAATGGTGAGTTTTGCGTCTTAGGGAAAAAATATTCAAAGCTACCTGGCCATCCTGTGTGGAAAAATAACTGGTTCCCTTGTTGAATCAATCATTGCGAAGTTCATTTTCACACCTGCTGAATAATAATAATATACACAGTATATTTTTTACTCTGAAAAAATAACAGATTTTTTCATTTAATTGTTTTAGATTCCATGATATAATAAGTCACACCTGTATACAAAGATGTTAACCTCTCGGTATTTATTACACTACTATGACATATTTATTACGTGGCCATTTGTGAGTTTGTAACATCACCGGCAATATTCTTATTGTAAAAACTGACACATCTACAAATCAGGAATAATAGCTCCTTTCATCCAATCTTAACATTAAACATCATTATGATTAATATTGACATTTAAACTAGATTTACCATACCTTAGAAAAAAGCCTAAATTTGATAAAATATACACTTATCACCTACAGTTTCGTACAAAAATCCCAATTCACACACACACCTAAAAAACAATATAGTATTTGCTTTTTTTTTCCCCTTTTTGCTATAATAATGTAAACAAAAGACAGGTGAGACCTCTATTTTATTGACACGGTTGATAAAAACTGGAAGGTTTCACCAAAATGACAATGAAAACAAAAGGTGATGACGCCCCTATTTTGCCCCACCTTCTTAACATCAGGAAGTATGCCTGGACCCGATTTTTGTTTTGTTTTCATGCGCAACATTCTAAATATGCTCCCATCCATACGTTGTGTTGCATTTTAATGCTTGGAAAATAATATCTTCCTGGTGATTTGTTGCTTGGATAGGAAGCAGTGACTGGCGCTGTGGGAGGGTTAAAAAAAAAAAAAAAAAAAAAAAATGACAATAAATATCAAAAAAAGGAGGATGACCCCCCCCCAAAATCAACATATTACATTCCAGTCATATGTGCAACGGAACAATCTGTGGATGGCAACGTCAAATATAAAAAAAGTGGGATTCCATACATACAATGGATGGACACTGGCGAGGATGCCGTTAAGCGACCGTCCCTATGAAATACTTCAAAGAACAAAATGGCGGTTGTGGTATCATGCAGACCGGGAAGCAGTCTTGACTTCCCGCGTGGCCCCCTTACGGAGAACAAAAAAAAAAGAATAAAGTAGCTGCACCATGTTCACTTCTAACGTCTTCCATGTACGGCTTTTCTGCGATTGGTTGCTGCGGGTGTGGTTTCGTCAATGGCGTAGAAGACAAGGATCCGCATTGGCTCGAGGATACAGACGGCGGGTCGGAGGTTAGGGGCGGCGCGCATCGACAAATCCTGACATAGTGCCGGACCGGCGGGAAAAGGGACCACTTAACCGAACTGGAAGAAGAAATTTCCCGGTCCGGAGGCTGCAAGGTAAGCAAGCACAAAGTCAGACCGGTGACAGCGTGCTTGTGGTGGACATCGCTAAAGTCACATTTCTTAAAACAACAACAATAAAGTACAGCGGTACCTCGCCTCTGTTTTCGTACAAATCGGTTTTCGACCGAAATTTTTTTTTGCTTTGGTTTTCGAACGAAAATCGGTATTCCAAGGCCCCGACCAGCTTACCCATGATGATTTGAAATTGTGCTTTCGAACGCACCCCCGAAAAAAACAGAAACGACCCACAGACTCCTCTGCAAGCGGACGTGTCCCGGTAGATTATTTTTTTTTTTTTTTCTCTTTCACTTGAGCAATATTAACCCCCGATCATGGCTCCAAAGAAGGCAACTGGAACTGCTGGTGCTGAAAAAAAGGAAAGTGGTTGGTAAAACTGTCGACTTCAAAAAGGATTTGATAGCCAAGCATAACTCTGGTGTGCGTGTTTCTGAGCTATCGAAAAAGTATGGCATGGTGAAATCGACAATCAGCACCATTCTGAAACAAAAGAATGCCCTTTCTTTGTTTAAAAGGGGTGAGTCACCCCCACTGAAGACATTTGAAGACAGTTGTTTTGCGTTGCTTTTTTCTTTTGTTCCATTAACCCGAACTCTAGTTGCAAGTTACATTTTTTCCTACGTTACGTACTTTCCGTGCAACTAAAAACAATTTGTCTGTTTCTTAACCCCCTCATTATTGCTTGTTTAAAGTTATTCTGCACTTTTATTTAAAAAAAAAAAGTTTACAAGGCAGGGGGGCGAGTCGCTACAGATAAGGCATTGCACTCCCAGCCGAGCATACTCTACTACTAAAGGAAAAAATAAACATATTTCTATATTTTATTATAAAAAGTATTTAAACTATACATGTATTTCTACTAGGCAGTTTATTATCAAGAAAAGCTATAAAAATGCTTTAAAATGGTCTTTTTAAAAACATTTTATTTATTTATTTTTAAAGACTTGGAACGCATTATTTCATTTTCCATTCATTGTAATGGGAAAACGCGCTTCGGTTTCCGAACGTTTCGGTTTTCAGCCGGCCTTCTCGAAAGGATTGTGTTCGAGAACCGAGGTACCACTGTACAGTATCAACTACAACTGGGTCTAACCTGCAAAAAAATAATCACGATGAACATTCAAACAGTAGCATAGCAGGCTCAAAGAATCACAAAAAATTAGGCAGAAAATTATTGTCAGTCACTGGAACATAAACACTTCTTGAATTTAACGAAATTCAAAACCTACATGATGACTGGGAGAGCAGCTCAGTCTTTTATTTTGAAATTCACATGCATTAATGCTTCCCTTCATTGTGATTTAATGGCAGACAAAAGCAGGTTGTTGTATTTTAAAATATCACCTGATTCTATCACATCATGAGCTTACCTTCAAAACTAAAACCTCCTGGACCGCCAAAGAACGCCTTGAAAATGTTGTTGGCGTCGAAATCTGCCGGGAGAGACAAAGGATGAGTTCCCACGAAAGGACTCGGAGGGGCGCTGCTGCGCGACAACAGGAACCCCCACCCCTCGGGCCGCGCTCACCGCCCATGTTCATGCCCTCGTCCTCCAGGTCCTGTCCGCTGTCGTAGCGCGACTTCATCTTGGGGTCCGAGAGCACGCTGAAGGCCTCGCCTACCTCCTTGAACTTCTTCTCCTCCTCCTTTTGCACCTCCGGGCTGGCGCCGCTGTGGCGGTCTGAAAAGAAATGACCGTCAGTCAAGGTGGGGTTGTGTGTGTGTGTGTGTGTGGGGGGGGATGGGGATGGGTATCATTTGAGTGACCCACCCGGGTGATGCAAGAGCGCCCGTTTGCGGTACGCCTTCTTGATCTCCTCCTCGGTGGCGTTCTTGTCCACGCCGAGCACCTTGTAATAGTCTTTCCTCTTGCTTTTCTTCAGCTCCAGCTGCGCGTGTTTTAGCAGCTGCTTGTGCTCTATGACACACAAAAAAAAAAAAAAAATAAGAGGCTCAAGCAGTGTGGAATCAAACCCTCTCCACTGGGGAGGGCACATAGAGACAAACAGCCTCACTCAAAATCACACCTAGGGGCAATTTAGAGTGTCCAATTAATGTTGCATGTTTTGGGGATGTGGGAGGAAACCGGAGTGCCCGGAGGAAACCCACGCAGCCACGGGGAGAACATGCAAACTCCGCACAGGCGGGGCCGGGAATCGAACCCATGTCATCAGAACTGTGAGACCATCGCTTTACCAGCTGAGGCACCGTGCCGCTTGCCATTTTCTACGCAAGAGGAATATCACCAAAAAATACTTCATAACAGGGAAGGCGCTGCAACTTGAGAGGGTGTGAGAAAAGAAACGATCGAATGATTTCGAACGGCCCAGCAAAGTCTGCTTCTTACCTTTGGTCTTCTCTGTCTGGTAGACTTTCTCGTAGTCGTGAACCGCCTCTTCGTACTGCTCCGTGTCCATGTAGCTGCAAGGTCAAAAAACGGAAAGTGACGTCAAGTGTAATGCACGTCTCTGTGAAAAGACTTTGAAGTACTTTGGTACCATTGCGCCCGCCGCAAATAGGCCTTGATGTAGGTCTCATCCAGCTTAATGGCCTTTGTGCAGTCTTCGATGGCCTGTTCTACTTTCTTCAGCTAGAAGACAAAAAAAAAAAAAAGCGGAGACGTACTGGCCTGATTGTGTTCAAATCACACGGACATACTGTACGTTCCTATTGAAATACCGCAACAGATTGCGTCGTACCGCAAATCTTTTAAGACGCATTGTGAGACAGGAGGTTCATGACTAATTACATTACAATACTAATTACAATAATAGCCAATCAGACAGCCGCATTGTCTTAACCCCATGGCTTGACACGCCCCTGCCGCCATGTTGTCCCACAAGCAATGCTGTTTGTCAGTAGCAGGCGCTGGGAAAAGTTAATGTTACAAATAAAATGGTTTTCAGATGTGCTTGGGGAACGTGCAATTCTGATGAAGGATATCTGGCTAGATTACAAGGGGGCCGCTTGATTCATTTTCTAAAGCCTAAAACACAGCTGACGAAGTGTCTACGATGGATTAAGGCTTGCGGAAGAACGCCTGTACAACTAAATGACGCATTTGGCAAAAAAACATACTGCAATATTATCTGGAATATGCGTTAGAGAATCGACTTCAAACCTGTTCTGTTCAGTCGCCATTTTGGAAGCTTGTGGGTCATGGCAAATGTAGCTAAGGGGGGCGGAGCTTAAGATCGCCAATCAGAAAGGTCCATTGCAATCAGTCACGTACGAAGAATCCGCAGCGTGGCCCACCTTGGAGCCCACGGTGGCTCTGTTACAGTACAGCTTGGCGTTGGTCTTGATGTTGTTGGGGTCTATTGTAAGCGCCTCCGAGTAGAGGACGTAGGCGGCGTCGAAGCTGCCCTCCTTGAACGCCTTGTTGCCTTCCTCCTTCTTGGCCTTCAGCGCTTTGGCGTTCTGAACGTAATGCAGGGCAGGTATCAAAAAAAAAAAGCTACAAAACATCTTGAAACCTCCATCATAAGACCTCGATGACACTGACTCTGCAGGCAAGCCGCGCTTTCTCATGGTCCGGAGCCATGCGCAGGGCCTGCACGAAGAACTGGACCGCCTTGTCGATGCAGTCCTCGTAGTACAAACAAAGGCCGCGCACGTACAGCGCATCGGCGTTGGTGGAGTCCATTCTTAAAATGTCGCTAGAATGTAAAAATCAACGTTAAACACGTGCACACTTCCAAACTGTCGCAAGGTTATACAACCAGGAATCGTCCAATCACGAGAGTGATCATGTAGATTGATTGTCTTTAACAAAACGGAGGACAACTACTTCGCTACTGTATACAGTGGTTCCTCGGTTTTTGAACGAAAATTTAGAGATTTTCTTGCTTTGGTTTTCGAACGAAAATCGGTATTCGAACACCCCGACCAGCTGACCCACGACGATTTATTATTGTGCTTTCGAACGCACCCCCGAAAAAACGGAAAAGACGTAACGCGCACGACCGCGCAACACACACCTCTGCTCGCGGATGTTTCCCAGTACTGTAGTGAGTAAGAAGTATGCCATGGCGAAATCGACAATCAACACCATCCTTAAACACAAGGATGCCCTCAAAGCAGGTGATGTTGCTAAAGGAGCGACCTTGTTGACCAAGCAGATGCCACAGATCTTGGAGGAAGTCGAAAAGTTGCTTCTTATTTTTGTGAACTCGCAGCAGTTAGCTGGAGATAGTGTTGGCGAGGAAGGGATTTCCGCCAAAGCTAGAAATCTGTATACAGATTTAAAAAGAAAAGACCCCAGTCTATATTTAAACTATACATGTATTTCTACTATGCAGTTTATTATCAGGAAAAGCAAAAAAAAATTGCTTAAAAACACCTATTAATTAGGCTTGGAACGCATTATTTCATTTTCCATTCATTGTAATGGGAAAACGTGCTTCGATTTTCAAACGTTTTCAACAAGCCTTCTGGAACGGATTGCGTTCAAGAACCGAGGCACCACTGTATAAGTAAAATTTTCACCTGTTTGCACTACACAATAATATTTACTGTATATTTCGGGCACCTTTACTCCAGTGCTTGTTTATTTAACAATACAGTAGTGTACACCGTCAAGAGACCTGGCCACGGACTGAGCCTCCGGGTAGCGTCCCAGCAGGGCCAAGCACTCGGCCTTGAGTATCTTGAAGCGATGGCAGGCCGAGGCTGACTGCAGGGCTCGGTCCATGCAGAAGACCACCTGGAGGGGGCGGGGCGGAGACACACACACACACACACACACACACACACACAGACACACACACAGACACACACACACACCACACACACACACACACACACACACACACACACACACACACACACACGGTGACATGATGTCACGGAGCCTCGCTGAGGGTCTTACAACTTACCATGCGGTAGTCTCGCTTGTCGAAGCCGATCTCCGCCATCCGCTCGTACTCCAGGATGGACTCGGCACTCTTCAGCTGAAAAGGTCATTTCGGGGAGGTGCTCTTTATTTTGAAATTGTCATAAAGGGCCACTGTCATGAAATGGATGATTTTTAGCATGTTGTCATTAATGAAAAAACGGCAGCCACAAAACATTGATTTTGAGGTAACTCCCGCCATGAAAATCCTCTCGAGGGATTTGTTTTTGAGAAGAAGCAGGAAGTGACGTACATGGCAGGACCGCCCTCAAGTGGACTCGTTTGTTTCTATTAGTTTTACCTGCTGGAAGGTAGCTCGTTGTTCTTTCATGTTAGCCAAAATCCCAGCTCGTTCCATTGCTGGACATTGCTTGAACGCTCGTGAGGATGGATTTACCCTTCATAAGTTTGCAAGAGACCCGGTGAAAAATGGATTGCACGAGTGCAATGGACGAGAGCTTCGTGGGTTCCAAATGACAGGTAGGTGTGTATACAGCTACTAAAAAAACTAATAGTTTGGGGCGGACCACATAATCGGTCTCTCATAATGTAACAAAAGAGCCGCGTATGTATGACAGGCGTGTTAATTTTGTGTCAATGTGCGCGTCGGACGACGTCAGGCTCGCCGGCGAAGGCTGGTGCGTCATCTCGCAGACGGCAGCGGCTAATAACAATGCTCCCGACAATGGCGCACTCAGCCACGTGCGACGATAACGCCGTAAAGCGCCCTGGCTTGGCGGTGTTGTTCACCGCGGACGGTGGCTATGAACAACGCCGTAAAGCGGACTGGCTCAGGTCCATGGTAAGCCACCCCAGAACCCCGACTGACAAGGCCGGCGGCCGGCTGCAACGTCGATGTTTCATCTCCGCCGCGGAAGTGGATCGTACGGGGAGGCAGTTTGGCCGTGATCCGCATATCATCTAAATATGACTTGAAACAACAGGGTGATATTGTCCTGGTCACTTCACTCGGTTGTGAGATGTTCTCTTCTTTGAGAAGAGCTTCTGTGTCTGAAGGGGCGTGTCCTACTGTAAGGGTCCACCGCGTGTTTTCAATGGCGAATGTCCGGGGTGACGTCACGGACAGTAAATGCAGCCAATATGGCGACCACTTGGATGTCGAATGAGAGTTCCGCAACTGTGCGGATGGATGACGCACCCTCCGCTCATATCTACTTTTTCGTATCGACATTGAAGTGAAGACTGTTTTATGTATTTTTCAATAGAATATCTATATTAGAATGTTTATAGGGATGACACTTGACCTTTAATGATGAAAATTCCCTCAATGCCATTCAAATGAGAAACCAGAAGCAGCTGACCTCCTGCTGTGCTTGGCTGTTGTCGGCCTCCAGCTCCAGAACCTTCTGGAAACAGCGCGAGGCCGCCATGGCGTTGCCGAGGGAGAGGTGGCACTTCCCCTCCCGCAGGTGCCCCTGAGAACCACGCAACAAAATAACGCACGGGATGTTTGGAATGGATTATTAAAACTCACCTTCATAAAAGAATTATCCAGCCGCACTGCTTGCTGGGAATCCTCCAAAGCCTCCCGGTACCGACACAGCATCATCAACGTGGCTGCTCGGTTGCCATAGTAACTGGCGTTCTTCGGACACATGTCTGCAAGCACGCCCCCCAAAAAAGAGAGGGAGTAGAAATTAATTGATCAACCACAAAAATAATAGGAAAGATCGTTAATATGTACCGATGGCCTTAGTGTAATAATTTAAGGCTTCAGCATAATCCTTCTGGATGTAGAAAGCGTTGCCTTGCTCTTTGAAGCAATCTGCGTCCCTACAGTGGACACAAATGTGCATTTAATCTTCATTTTATTCATACACAAAAAATGATCTTAAAGCTCTGATCATTAAAGAGCACAACACAGGACAGTGGACGCGAGCGAGAGCAGGAACTGTTGTGGCAATAGCGCATAAAACCACCACGGAACCCGGCGGAATGCCCAATTGTTAACAATGTATCGTCGCTGTTGAATAAAATGTATCGGTTTCCACATTTTGAGTTCGTTTTTCAGTTTCTCTGCACAGAAATGCGCAAATTTTCATCTTATTTTCAAAGTCCTAAAGTATTTGCTCAATTACTTTTCACTCGTTACACTCCCACGTATTGAAACCGAGGCAGATCAACTGATTTTGTCCCTTGCAAATACAAAAAGCCTTATGGGTAATAAGTTTCATTGTCCGGCGCAGCATTGCAATGGAACAAAATGGACCATTCCGACTGGCGATCTTTAGCTCCGCCTCCTTCGCCATGTCCCACAAGCTTCCAAAATGGAGGTTGAACAGAACATGTTTAAAGTCGATTCTCTATCGCATATTCCACATAATATTGGGGTATGTTTTTTGCCAAATGCGTTAGACTTGTCCGAGAGAGTTCTCCAGAGAGGTCTAAACTATTTCACGCAAAAATATGTACACAGGATTAAGATTTAGGGCGGGGCAGGACAGCAATCTCAGAGTTACAGCGAAATGTTGGCGATCGATGCAAAGAAGTTTGACGCCTCACAAACTTCATATTCAAATCCAATCTGAGAAAATAGCGGAATCGCACAGCGTATGTAATGCAGGGTGTGTATTTTTTACTTGGAAAGATCACGAGTAATATCTTGTAGTTTTCATAAGTGAGTCGGTGTATTCATTTGACTTGGCTCGTAATCGAACTCAGTGTCTGTCTTAAAAGTTTGATGTGATACAAATAGGCAAATAGACATTTTTCTTGCATGAAATCGCGCATTTACGTATCCCTAACACGACTCTTGGGCATAAAACATGAGACACTTCAGCAGATCAGTGATACACTAACAACATGAAAATTGTTCTCCTGCAATGTATAAAGCACTGATAATTCAATCAAACTCAGAGAAGATACCTCTCCCTCACTTACCTCTGAACATACAGCCTTGTGTTTGTTGATATTGTTGACGTTTAGTTGTACGTGCGGTCTTCCGCGAGCCTTAATCCATTGCAGACACCTTGTCTAAATTAATCAACCGGGCTCCTTGTAACCTAGCCAGATATCTTTCATCAGAATTGCACGCATCTGAGGACCATTTTCTTCCTAACATAACTTTTCCAAGCGCCCGCTACTGACAACCAGCATTGGTTGTGGGACAATACTGCGAGAGGGGCGTGTTAAGCCAGGGGTTAAGACAATGCGGCTGTCTGATTGGCTATTATTGTACGAGCGATCGACAGGTCGGAAAGGTCCATTGTCTAAGGAAATGAACACAAATCAATCATTGACTACGTTCAAAAGAGCCCTTAAAAAGTAACAGCAAAACCGGACACGGAAAATTTAGTTACACATTTTTAAGCAATCTAATTTGCTTGATTCGTAGTTGTTTTTTTTTTTTTTTAAATATGCATGCATTTGTTTCGCTATATTGCCCTGCAGCTGCCTTGTTGTTCTAGTTCATTCCACTCCCACTGACTAAATTCAAATATCCATCTCAACACGGAGGACTGGCAGTGAATGAAGTTAATGTAGTTCATATTTGAATTGTATTTTTCTTCTACCTGTTAAATTGCTGATGATTTGATGTTGCACTTTGATGTCTTTCTTTTAAGTGTGGTGGCTTTCCGTTCTGGGAACCAAAATGGAAATAAACCCTTAGCCTTTGTTTTTATCCCCGGTGATGATAATTGACTGTCAGGAAGTGCCATTTTCTGTGATAAACAAATAAAATCACTCTATCAATCACTCAAAAAACCAACACCGAGGTGGACTTTGAAAGTCAAAGTCCGCTGACAACTGCAGTCGAAAATGAAATTTTAAGTGGCCCCTGACTTTCCACTTTCCAAGTATGAGCCTCCTCGTTTGCTAAACATAGAAAGGAGTCAGCGACCATATGACACCAACCACGCCGCTCGCTGTGGCCGACTGCCATGACTTTTTTTTGGGGGGGGGGAAGCCTGTCATTGATTGCTCGTACGTCACGACCCCTGGGAACTTTCGAGAATGGCCTTCTCACAAAGTCCAAAAAACAAAAAAGAACAACAGACAACTTTAGCACGTTACAATCATGGAGGCCGTCGGCGAGTGAGTCGGGGACAATAATATAAACCCCTCCATGTAGGCAAATAGCGGCTAGCTTTGGTAGCTTCGTGACACGGTGACATAACTCGGAGGCGCGCGGGTTGAAAACCGAACTCGAAGGAGTCACCGGGTTTCCCGTTTTGGCCACTGTCACCGGGTCCTACCGTTCCAGTTCCTCGTCGCTGAGGAGTTCAATGTCGGGGTCCATGTTCACAGAATCGCATCTCTCCGCCGCCATTTTGACGTGAAAGTGGAGGGGGCGGGGTCACATGCTGCAGTCGCCGTGACGTCACCGTAAACAGGAAGTCATTCCTCTTCTCGGGTTCAATGTTGAAATTTTTTTGTGGGTGAAATCGGTAATGTTTTGTTTTTAGAAAAGTTAGAAATTTTGATCTTTAATTTGTTAAATATTTATATATATGTTTTCAATCAATGCAAAAAAAAAACAGTCGCTGCATAATACGGGGTAGCAACATGGCGTTCGAACACGATATGAGGTGAATTTAACCAATGAGGAACAGTGCGGTGAGTTCAAAGTGTGTCTACTTCCGTGCTACGTCACTACGACTCTCACTTCCGGACACGGAGGTAAACATCCAAGGATTTGCGTTCAAATGCAATATTTTTGATGGAATATGACATTTTTTTTATACCACAGCTAGCACACGTCGGCGCGTTTCCTTTTGAAGACACTATTTTGTTTGAGTTTGTTGTTTCGCGACATTAGCCACTGCTGGCTTGTAGCACTACTGAAGCCCAAGCTAAGCTAGTTTGTTGTCAAACTGATCGTGGAGTCGAACGAGCGAGGAAAGCCCAAACGACGTGGTGGAATAATTGTCAATCTTTTTTTTGTTTTGTCTGTTTTTTACTCGTCCGCTAGCTGAGAGAGGAACGCCGTCATGGGGAAAAGCTGCAAGGTGGTGGTATGCGGCCAGGCTGCCGTCGGTAAAACGGCCGTGTTGGAGCAGCTGCTCTACGCTAATCATGTAGCAGGTACTACTCACTCGCTGTCAAACTCATCATTTCTCTTGAATATTTTCTTTGGTTTTGAAATTATACATTTCATAGTTTGATCAACGTATTTGGAATCACTGACATACTGATACTGAAATTTAAGAGAGTGATGAAGCCCTATTTAAAAATACAAAATTCCCCTGAAGCCTACCAAAACGTCAACACGTGAGATTTAAGATAAAAAAAAACAGCAATTTATAGTTTTCACAATCAAAATAAGTGTACGTGAACATGGTGATATAAAAATGCAAAGTCCAAAGAAGTCATTCAAAGATTTAATGTAAAATGTTTGTATCCATCAATGTACAATAACGCCAGGTTCCGAGCCCATGGAGACCTTGGAGGACATCTACATCGGCTCTATCGAGACCGACCGGGGCACCCGCGAGCAGGTCCGCTTCTACGACACCCGGGGCCTCCGCGACGGCGTTGACTTCCCCCGCCACTACTACGGCTTCGCCGACGGCTTCGTGCTGGTCTACAGCATCGACAGCAAGGAGTCCTTCAAGCGCATGGAGGCCCTCAAGAAGGACATCGACCGGCACAGAGATAAGAAGGAGGTGAACGACTTATCACAAACTGCGGTACACCTTAAAAAAAAAAAATGCCATCGCCAACATGCGATGTGAATCAGGAGTGTGCCCTGCTCACGTACGGGTAGCAAATTTGGCATCCTGCAAATATTTTTTTTCTCACTTTAACTAGCAAATGATGATTATTTGTCATTTGCAAATGTATTTTTTTTTTGGTTAGCATGTCCCGGGTTCAATCCCGCCCCCGCCTGTGCGGAGTTTGCATGTTCTCAGAGCTCTCCGTTTCCTCCCACATTCCAAAATCATGCAACATTAATTGGACACTCTAAATTGCTCTTAGGTGCGATTGGTCGTTTGTCTCCATGTGCCCTGCGATTGGCTGGCGACCAGTTCAGGGTGTACCCCGCCTCCTGCCTGTTGACAGCTGGGATAGGCTCCAGTGCTCCCCGCGACCCTTGTGAGGATAAGCGGCGGAGAAAATGAATGGATGGTTAGCATGTTTATGCCAATCTACCAATTGGTACGCTTATATTATCCTACAAGAACCAGGAAGTAGTCTGTTAATAAAAGATATGGTGTAATATTCAAACCACTTTTGCTAGCAAAGCATGAAGGCCATTTTTTTTAATTGTGTGAATAGAATAAAGTTAAAAATGACGTGACAACTATGGCATTTTCTCGGGGAATTGATTTTCAAGATCAATAAAGAAATAGCCCGCTTATTAAAAGTATGTTCAGTGTACACAAAAATTCTCTCAAAAATGCTGCGGCGCCCCCGTGCAGGTGACCATCGTGGTTCTGGGGAACAAGCTGGACAAGCAGGAGGAGCGGCGCGTGGACGCCAACATGGCGCAGAACTGGGCCAAGAACGAAAAGGTGCGCCTGTGGGAGTCGTCCGTGGCCGACCGGCGCACGCTCGTCGAGCCCTTCGTGTACCTGGCCAGCAAGATGACGCAGCCGCAGAGCAAGTCCACCTTCCCGCTCAGCCGCAACAAGAACAAGGCCAGCGGACCCGCGGACGGCTGAAGGGACCCGCGGGTTAAAAATGGGGGAAAAAAAATTGCCCTCTTCTTGATTGCAAATCTTTCAAGACGTTGCTTTAAAATTTAAGATTTGTGACCTACTCTAGATTGACGTACATGGCATGCTGTGATATTGTTTTTGCATATTATTGACGGTGATTGCAAATTGAAAGTCTGGGGGTCCAATGTTTCCCCCATCATTAGCGTTCAGGCTAACAGTCGTGTCCCGTTCATGCCGCCGTTGATGTGTGCCTGTCCGGTAAATGTCGTCAGGGATCGTTCTTACAGTTTTTTTTTTTTTTTTTTTTGTTAATTTTAAGCGACATCATCGTTCTGGACATTTCACAAAAACTAAAAGAGTACCAACGTTAAATAAGGAGGCCAGTGCATACTTCTGAAGGAGGATGTATAATAACGCTGTCATTACATCACGTACGGACTTGGACTTGCATGTTTTATTGGCTCAACTTGGCAGCTTTTTTTTTCTTAATTTTTTTGTTGTTGTTGTAAATAGTCAGGCCTTTAAAATTGAGTGTTAATATTCTTTTAAATGGCATTTTGAAGTTCAATAAAAGGACTTGTGCCTAAATTCCATCCATCCATTTTTTGCTGCTTATCCTCACAAGGGTCACAGGGAGTGCTGGAGCCTACCCCAGCTGTCAACAGGCAGGAGGCGGGGTACACTCTGAGCTGGATTCACAGATGTTTGAAAGCTGTTGCATCCCGAATGTTTTTTTTTTTTATTATTATACGTATGGGTATTAAAGACAAGTTCCTAACTGGCCACTGCATCACACCGCTGTGGATTCAATCCAAGGCTACAAAGAGACCCACTGAATTTGGGATCACCAAAGCAAGGTACAGATGGGGGTTGAACCCATGACCTTCAGTTTACGAGACTGACGCCTTGCCACTTGCCCACTGCACCTGTTATTTCATGTTGAGCTCTGCCGAAGTCTCCCGTAGCTTATAGACCAGGCTGAAAGAGTCCAAAATTCCTGCAACTCATTCAAGGGCACAGAAGGGGCATGACAACAAAATCTTCCACCCTGGTGACCCTCTTTCAAGAAATCCAGATTTGCTGAGGTCTCGCGTGACATCTTCATGAGGCTCAAAACGTCAAACTGCTGCACCAGTTTTTAAAGGTACAGACGGGGGTTGAACCCATGATCTTCGGTTTACGAGACCGACGCCTTACCACTTGGCCACTGCACCTGTCGCTGCCATCTTTCTTTTCCTGTTAGTGCATACCTCTATCTTTCTAATTGTTCCTCCACCTCTATATCTATCTATCTATCTATCTATCTATCTATCTATCTATCTATCTATCTATCTATCTATCTATCTATCTATCTATCTATCTATCTATCTATCTATCTATCTATCTATCTCTTCACCTCTGCTTTCACAATATCATCTGCGGACATCACGGTTCAAGGGGATTCCAGTCTCACCTCATCTGTCAGGCTATCCATTATGACCGCAAACAGGAAGGGGCTCAGCGCGGATCCCTGATGCAGTCCCACCTACATCCTTAAATTCTTCTGACACACCTACAGCACATCTCACCGCTGTTCTGCTGCCCTCACATATGTCCTGTACTATTCAAATAATATAACATATTTCTCCGCCACACCAGACTTGCGCATGCAGTACCACAGTTCCTCTCTTGGTACTCTGTCATAGGCTTTCTCTAGATCTACAAAGACACAATGTAGCTCCTTCTGACCTTCTCTGTACTTTTCCACTAGCATCCTCAAAGCAAATAATGTATCTATGGTACTCTTTGTCGGCATGAAACCATCCTGTTGCTCGCAGATACTTCCTTTGATCCTGAGTCTCCCTTCCACTACTTTTTCCCACAACTTCATAGTGTGGCTCATCGTCTTTCTTCCTCTGTAGTTTCCACAGTTCTGAACACCGCCTTTGTTCTTAAAAATGGGAACTAGCACACTTTTCCTCCATTCTTCTGGTGTCTGCTCTCCCGCTAGTATTCTATTGAATAAGTCGGTCAAAAACTCCACAGCCACCTCACCAAATTGCTTCCATCCCTCCACTGGTATGTCATCGGGTCCAACTGTCTTTCCATTTTTCATTCTGTTCAATCATTGCCACTTCCCGGCCATTCACGCTTGCCTCTTCTACTCTCCCTTGTCTCCCATTTTCTTCATTCATGAACTTCTCAAAGTATTCTTTCCGTCTACTTAGCACACCGCTGGCACCAGTCAACATATTTCCATCGCCATCCTTCATCACCTTTACTCGCTGCACATGCATCCCATTTCCATCCCTCAGTCCGGCCAACTTGTAAAGATCCTTTTCTCCTTCTTTCGTATCCAACCTGGTGTACATGTCGTCATATGCCTCTTGCTATATGTTATATGAGGATAAGCAGCTCAAATAATGGATGGATGAAAGATTTCATACTGTCCCTCAAAGGAATCAACTTTTAGGAATAAAACCTGCCTTATTTTTAATGTGCACTTGGGCTCACTACACTACTGTATTTTAATAGCGATTATTATGGTGGTACTTGGAGGACCACCACAAATTTGAGACCCAATGTGATAGACTATAATATTTAAAAACCAAAACCAATGCACTTCTTATTTTTATGGCTCGGTAAAAAAAGAAAATAAAATCATCCAAGTGCAAATCGAAAATTGTTTGCTTCTCTAATTATTAGCAATATCTGGCTACCTGCTAAAATCCGGCTCAGGTCAGAAAATAAATGAAATAAAACATTCAGAAGCAAAATATGCTTCCTACAAAGGGGATTATGTCTAAATTATGTCGCTCTTTTGTTGTTCGAAGCAAATTGAGACGGAAGGCAACAAACCAGACCCGCGATCGCTGATGTCGTTGCGGAAATTGGCCACCAGAGGGCGATGCGACAATGGCTTTCTCCGTACAGCGTCCCCGCTGCTGGCTTTTATTGTGAAGCTACTTCCAAGTTGGAAACTGGAATTTCTAGGCTCAGTTTCAATTAATTAAAGAAACAAACCCTGCGTCAAAAGTAAACACAAATGATGATATCTGGGAGTGACTTCAGAGCGCTGGGGGGACGATGAGAGCGTTACACAAGGTCACAGATGCTAACGTGGTAGAAAAATGAGGCGCTATTTTTGCAGTCCCGCTCGCTGCCTGCAAAGGTTAATAATGCCAGATGAGGAGAAAACCTCAAGTGGAACATTTATGAAGCGTTATATTATTACACATTGCGCAGTCACCTCCCCCAGGGTGATTTCATCTCATATGTCCCATTCCCATCATGTTCTTTTTTTTTATTTTTTAAATGGAGGTCATTTCACGCTTTGTGCTTTTACGGAAAAAAAAATTGCACTTAAGTCATTTGAGTTTCAAATGTACTCTTCTTAGGGACAAATGTAAAAAAATAAAAAAAATGTATTCAAAGAATATAGTGTAAGCGCCATCGCAAATTATCTTCCTCCGTTGAAATGGATGGAAATGCCATTCATCTATTGCAGCCCCTCTGACTCCTCCCACCCAAAATTAGATAGGATGTAAATCATTACACATGCGTTAAGATGTCCCACCGCCATTTGAAATGTACTTTTTTTTTTTTAAAAAAAAAAAAAGATAAAGTACATAGGCCTCTATTGTGATTGTCTGTCTGCATGTGTTGCTACACCACTTGTGCTCAAATATCCATTGCTTGAAGGTTGATAACGCCTGATTATTGATGCTAATTGTCAGACACTCACTGCTGTTTTCTATTATGTGTTAGCATTAAGCTAGTGGGAGCATTCTTAAAGCAAATTTTGTGCTTTTAATTGGAAACAAATATGTAACTCCCTTTTGTTTTATGTTTAGTTTGACAGTTAACTTTATCTGGCAGTGGCATGAAACAGTATTTTATTTTATTTTTTTAAATCGTGTACTATTTGACGTGAGTTGTGTTTACTGCTACCAAGGGGGGGGGGGTAGATGATGGATTGTATCTCAAACCAGTTTTGAGTCTGGTCGCTTGTATCTCAAGGCATCGCTGTACTTTTTTTTTTTTTTTTTAAACGTTTTACTGGAAAAGCTTTGAAAGTGGGACAAGGCAAAGGCGACCTGATGAGTCGAAGCGCAAAAAGATAAGGGAGAAGATAACACGATCGATCCGTACAGCCGGCTAAGGGCATCAAGATGTCCTCCATGTTGGTCCTTTGCTCGAGGGCCGTACACACACGCACGCACAAAGTAATTAAATTGGGTGTTGCCTTCAGGGACAATGTAAAATGATAGCAACCGCAAAACAAGCAAACAATTGTTTCACGTGACATTAAAAAGTCCCAGTCAGGTGTTGCCTTCAGGTACAGTCTGAAATCCTACTGTTCCTCACATATGATCTAAGCGGTTCTTTCGAATTAAAGGATCCTAAATTCTCTTGAGTGCAAACACGTGTTTGTTTCTGTGCCCTGTGATTGGCTGGCACCCAGTTTAGTGTGCACCCCGCTTCCTGCCTGAAGATAGCTGGGATAGGCTCCAGGACTCCCTCGACCCTTGTGAGAATAAGCAGCTCAGGAAATACATGGATGGGCATCCCTGGTGTTGCCTTCACAGTATGAAATCATTGGTTTCACCCAATGTTTTCAGACATGATTTCCATTGTCATGGAAGGCAACACTGGATTTAATAATTAGTTAGTAGAGGCGTAACAATTCAATTCAGTTCAATTCGTATCACAATTTCTGGTTGCTAGTCCAATTCCAGGGCAATATTAGTTCAGTTAAAACGATATGATCCCAAAACGATTCAGTGGATTGAAACCAATTCAGTAACTTTTTTTTTTTTTTTTTTAGCCCAAAGTTTAAAATACATACCTGGACACTGGAGGGGAAATTTCCTAAATTCCGTTCCACGTCTGAGCCGCCTATCCTCACAAGGGTCGCGGGAGCCGACAGGGTCAAATAAGCCGCAAACGGCTATACGCCACATAGCAGGAATGACGCGAGACGAACAGCACAAAAGTGACTGCAAAAGAAAAATGCTGTAAGATTACAAAAAAATGCTGCTATAACAGAAAAAAACAACAAAAGGAACATGATGGAAAATGTAAAAAAAAATGCTGCAAATATGAAAAGGAAACAACAGCAAAAGTAAAATCTGGTAAAATAAAAATGCTCTCAAACATAAAACAAGAAAAAAAAATGCTGCAAACACAACAAAAGACCAATCCCAAAACACCTGCAAAAGAATGATACAAAGAGAAAGTCTAGAATTTTCACCTGTCCTTGAAGGCAACCTGCAACTTCATAGGCCAGACAGGTAGACATAGGATGTTTGAAAAAATCACCATAGCTGTGTGGGGAAAACTATGATTTCCGACTGTCCCGAAGGTATCGTCTGAATAATCACATCGACTGCAGGCTCGATTTAAACATTTGAAGACATTTAAAAAAAATGCCACGATTTTTGTGATAAAAGTTATGATTTCAGACCATATCCGAAGGCACCACCGGACTTCATAAGATGGACGTCTAACCTGAAGACACACCAACACACACAAAAAAAACCCATGAGGAGCATTTAAGAAGTTCCAAAAGCTTTTTTTTCTTTTTTTTTTATTTTCCCGAAAAAAAAATCCATGGGGGTAACAAGCTCTCTCGTCGTCCCTTGCTTGTCGTCGCCGTGACGATGGGCCGAGCCATACCCTGAATGTGGATGGATTGGTCACAACCCGGTCACCCCTGAGAAGGCCTGGAACGCTTTCGGATCTTTTTTTTGTTTTTTCTCCTCATTTCCCCTTTTAAAAAGAAGGCCTTGCACTTAAAAAAAAGAAGAAGAAGTAAATAATAAACAATAACATGAGCTAGTCTTCCTCTATGGTACACATAACAATATTAACTCTGATAAAAGCTCTATACGTCCTCTATGGGGTTTGTTTCTACACGGAACCTCCACAAGACAAGAGTGAGGCTTGGCTGCTTTTGTTACGGAGAGGCGGGAGATGGCGGGAGACCGGCTTTGTCACGACAGATGACGCACACACGCGCACACGCACGCACACATACACAGCTATACATATTGCACAATGAGAAAGAAAATGCATAGGACGTGCTCCAGTCCGTCGCCGAGAGGAGGAGTCTCGTGATTGACGGACAGATCTGCACGGCGTGAGGAGACTGGTTTTTGGTGGCTATTGCTTTTAAAAGTCAACCTTGTGATTACCTGATTTGTTTGTGTGTACGAAGCAGTTTTAAGGTGCTTTTTTTCGGGTGGTTGCTATGGTTACACTGTGCTTTTTTTTTTTTTAATTTTTTTGTTCCCTCCCACACACTGTGCAGCGGCTGTCAGTCAAACCCTCCTCCTCCTCCTCCTTGTCCGTTTGTCAACGTGTGAAGCGTTCTGGCAGTTCGGGTGGTGCCAAATGGACACGTGGAGGATCAACTTGTGGACCGATAAATGTCTCGGTGAGACATTTGAAAAAGGGCATCAGGTGAAGCTTGAATTTTCAAAGTGTGGGACAGTGAGCCTCCTCCGAGAAGAAAAAAAAACAATAAAACCGAGGAGCTAAAATACACGCCGTTTTGCCAATGAATTAGCATGTAAAAAAATAATAAAATAAAATTAAAAAAATGCCCTTTGTTTGGGAAATAACTGCTCTCGAGCTGCTAAGCCATCTTCTTTGAAATCTCGTCTCACAAATATGTCCTTTTGTGTTTACAGCGTTCCCCGGGTTTTTTTTTTTTTATTTGCTATTCGCAAACTCACCATTTGGCACACTTTTTTTTTTGGTACCTATTCCTCCATTATTTCCTGAAAAAACTATTTTGTGCTCAGTCCATATCCCTGTCTCATATAAAAGTAGTGCTTTGGCGCCGTCTTGGTGCCGACAAGAGTATGTTGTGGTGAGGCGCTTCAATTCGATATGATTATTGCCCAGGCTAGCACAAAAGTAGCACTTTGTTGTCATCTGGTGGCAATACTAGACTTTGTCGAAGCCCCAGAGTTAACTGTATCGTTGTAGCTGAAATGATCTAAGATGAAGGTAGCTTAGTATATTGAAAATAAATTTTGTTTTTTTTCATCAAGCCATTCATTTTTTTTTTCTTTTTAAAAAGGATTTTCTTGATTTTTTTTTTGCCACACCCCTCACAGGTTTCTCCATGTAGTTGTGGCTAAAGTTAGCTTAGCTAAAGTTAGCCAAGATGAAGTTAGCTTGGTACATTTTTAAAAACAAAGCTTTTTTTCTTAGCCCGAGTTACACTTTCTAGCTCACATTATTTTCGTCCACATAGCTCTAGCTAAGTTTACCTTTGCTCATTCAAAATTCCATCAATAATAACCCTCTTCATTTTTCACATGCCCCTTTCACTCCATATCAAAGCAAATTTGAAATAAATAAATGCTTTTTCCTCAAGCTGCTTAAATCCTTTGGCCCAAGATGCGACTCCACCTACTTTGAATTTTTGTGACTCAGCGTGTATGGCGTTAGCAGAAATAAAGCACGTTTTTTGTTAATATTTCTCAAGCTGAAGCCCTCTGCCTCACAGTTGCTTTTTTTTCAAGCATTTCAAGCTGAAGTTAATCTTGGAAAAAAAAAGATGCTATTTTTCTTACATTTTTTTAAATTCCAGTTTCTGCGGACCTCCGTCTCGCTAATACTTTTGTCCACATTGCCACAGCTGAATGTAGATGTTCTTTGTTTTTTGAAGCGCTCAGGCCCAGAAACATTTTTCGTTCTAACTTGGTGAGCTTAGCATGTTTTTAAAAATGTCGCTGTTTTGTGCCCTCATTTTCTCAAGATCCCACACCCTCCTACTTATAAATGCTTACTTCATAAATTCTTGCACCCATACAGTCACAACTGAATCTATATTTTTTCTTTTTTTTTTCTTTTGTTTACAACTGCTGAGGTTCTCTGGCTCACACTTTGAAAGCGCTGAAGTAAAGGGAGATTATCTTAAACGTACAGCTAGACTGATCTACGAAACGACACGGTAACGGCCGTAATGTCCCCCGAGCCCCCCCCCCCCCCCCCCATGTAATGGCTATCAATGCGGCCCCCGCTCCCTCACTGGTGACTAACGGAATGGGAAGAAGGCATGTTCGGGGGGTCCTGCCACTCTTCCCTTAAGTCAGGCTGACTGCATAGTTTGGTCACACAGAGAGGGGGGGGGCACCGAGGGGCGGGGTGGCATTAGTACGGGGAGAAGATGATGGGCGCGTGCGCGGCCCGCAGAGGCCCCGGCGCGGGCCGGAAAAGCGCAGGCCCCAGGAAGGGTGTCTGTATGAAGGCGGCGGAGGCGGCGCCCATCGGGTGGCGCAGCGCCAGAGGGTTGGCGGCCACCGTGCACAGGGTGGGCGGCGTGAGGGGGCCGGGCAGGAAGCCCGCGGTCAAGCTCTTGGTCAGCTGCTTCTGCAAAGCCAGTTTGGTCTGGAGAAGACACAAGAGCAACACACACAGGACGTGTTTTACTCCGTAAACATGCAGCCCCGACTCGACGGATCACCTGCCAACCGGCGCTAGGGACACGTGCAAAAGAATCGTTGCGCTACCAGATTTAAGACAGATAAATAAATTCATTAATACACACGTTAGCGTGACGGTGTTACCGTTAGCACGGCTAGGAGTGAGACCGGTGGAATATATGTGCCAAGGAAGTGACTTTTCCCGGTCCGGCCCTGTTAGCGGTGTGCTAGCGTGCTACTCCCATGTCTCGGTGATTTTTACCGGTATGTTTTTTTTAACTGGCCCTGTTAGCGGGGTGCTAGCGTTAGCGTTACACTCCGTGTACCATCTTTCTTTGTAAATATCTCGTGTTTCAATGTCAGTTTCAATCTGGGCGCTTGCGGCTTTTACACGGATGCGCCTTATGTATGTACCAAATTGTATTTCCGTTGCAAATGTACTCGGTGAGGCTTGTAACCAGGTGCACGGTGTAGGCAGAAGATAAAATTGTGCTGTCACTTTAAATAAACTTGTAATCGTCTTTGTATGATGTTCAATTAAAAAAAAAGCATATTTTAAGGGAATAAAATATTACATAGATTTTTTTAGCAAAAAAAAAAAATATTAGAAATAAAATAAGTGTATATATTTTTCCATATCTAATCTTAAAAAGTTTTATGGGTTTTTTTTTTTTAAACAAAGTACTATTTTTGTTGGATTACATTGTTTTTTCCATCAGTTTTCTGGTAGCGCAATTATGACTTTTCTTTTTTCTTTGTCTTCTTTTCGGTGTCCCCGTATTGCTCGGTGCTGACCCGACGAGGATGATCGTTGATGCATTGCTCCGTGACGCACACACACAAACATCATCTGAGCGCTCAATGCATTGACACGCATCATCGGAGCGAAACAAGTTAACGCAGTAACATACATCCAACATACTATATGTATGTTATCCTCATTCGGTAAAAACACATGATGAGACTCTTCAAATCAATGTTATCATTGTTGAAGGCGCAAAGGTGTCATTTCACAGATGCGTGGTGACATCCTGAATGGCTACGTTTCCATGACAATGTTTTTAACTCCGAATGGACAAAAAAAACCCCAAAAAAACCAGTTGTTTTGGGTGTTTGTTTCTATAACGACTGCATTTTGAAGCTTGTCAACTCGCAGCAAGCAATCAAAACAACACCTCTCACCTTTGTGTTTGGTATAGGTAAATATCCAAATTAAATGTTTCATAACTATGTTCTTATCTCACTTCCCCATAATGGACTTTTATAGTTTAGTAGATTATTCAAAATAAATATAGCCGTCGTGAATGCCACATTCGTCTTGAAATGTGCTTACTTTCTGTAGCGTTGAACATTTTGTGGCAGATTATTTTATAACGCTTTGCATTTGCTGTATGAAAACTGTACTGAATTTGTCAAATGCAGAGCACAATAACGTGTCCACGCATCACCAACTTTTCTGTTCTCATCTCCGGCCTACTGACCTGCGAGGAGATGGAGTTGAGGCTGTACTGGCCCAAAGCTTTCTTCATGGCCGACACGGCCGCGCCCGCACAGCCGCTCCATCGCATGGTCTGTGGGGGGGGGGGGGGGCACGATGCTGGTCAGTCGAGACACACACACCTCGCAATACTTGATGCACAAGCACAGCCTGCGTACCCGAACATCAGTTCTCGTTTTGAACACAGTTACACTTACTTCCAACAATTACATTGATCAAAGACATCCAGCACATTCTTCCTTCCCCTTCCATCTTTTGTCCTTCCTTAATTCTACCTTCCTTACATCCTTCATCTGTTCCATCCTTTCATGCATCATTTCCTTCCTTCCTTCCTTCCTTCCTCTCTCTTGCCTTCCCCCTTTCCCTTACATCTTTTATCCTTCCTGAATTCTACCTTCCTTACGTCCTTCATCTGTTCCATCCTTTCGTGCATCATTTCCTTCCTTCCTCTCTCTTGCCTTCCCCCTATCCCTTCCATTGTTTTCCCTTCTACCTTTTCTCCTTCCTTAATTCTACCTTCTTTCCATCCTTCATCTGCTCCATACTTTCAAGCATCATTTGCTCCTTCTTTCCTTCCTTCCCCCTTTCCCTTCCATCTTTTTCCCATCCTTACATCCTTCATCTGTTCCATCCTTTCATGCATCATTTCCTTCCTTCCTCTCTCTTGCCTTCCCCTTTCCCTTCCATCGTTTTCCCCTCCCATCTTTTTTCCTTCCTTACATCCTTCATCTGTTCAGTCCTCTCATGCATCATTTCCTTCTTAATTCCCTCCATCATTCATCCTTGCCTTCCTTTTTTCCTTCTGTACTTTTTGAACCACCTTGGGCCCCCTCCCCTCCATCCCCGCTCCTTTTCATACATCCTTGTTGACTTCCTTCCCTCCATCATTGACTGCACCCTCGTTTCCATCCATCCTTCATTTCCAACAGTTCATTAGTCAGTTCCGAAATATTTTGTAATCACGCACACTCACTGCTATGCTGGTCTGCTGGCTCTTGCTGTGTGGGGTGAATTTGGGCTTGGGAGGTTTTCCAGCCACTCGGTCCTTGTGCCGTCTGCTGTTCATGTGCTGAACACAACAACAGCCCGCGAACATCGTCAGCATCTGCTCGACTGCCGTCGCAATCTTCGTCATCGTCATCTTCCGAACGAACAATGCAGAGCGGCGACTGAAGCGTGTAAAAACCCCATCGCTTTCTACTCGATTAACTTTCTTGCCATCCTCTCCGGGGAGGAACGCTTCCTTGTGATCACGGTGGAAATGTAAGAATGTGAGCAGAATATAACCGCACGGTGACTTAATAATATAATAACATAGTCAGCCTCACTGACACTGTGCGCAGTTTTAACATTAACATTGCGCTTACTTACAGGAAAATAAAACAATTGAACTGAACTTGAATAATGATTCAATTAAAATGTGTTGCACATAAAATTTAAGTAATACTCTGTAGAGAAATAAAGTTTAAATACTCCAAGTTTTACAAATGAAATCCAAATTTCTGGCACTAACAAGATCCCTGGCACTGCTCACCTGACTGAGTTGCGTCTCTGAGTTGACAAAGATCTCGCACACTTCGCACTGAAAGCTCTTGTTCGACACACCCAGGCTGCCTTTGCTGGCCAGCCTCTTGCTCTTACAGTTGGCGCGGGCCGCCGCCATCTTTCCGCGGCGGCGGGGCAGCACGGTCTGACCCTCCAGCGTCAGCTTGTGCTTCGTACCTGACAGGCGCCACGTGACGGGTGACAATCAGAAAGACGCCGGCGAACGGACACAAGCGGACGGAAATATGGAGACGGACACAAGCAGATGGCTTGAGCGAGATTGATTGTCAAGAAAAAAATCAGGATCATAATGTCAGAACCGTACCGCTGTTGTGGGCTTCTAGCTGGGATGTGGAGTTCACCGTCACTTTGCAGACAGGACAGTGGAGGTGTGCTTTGCTCTTTTTGCCGTCCTCATCCGCCGTTGCCTCCACGGCGGTGTCAGACGCGTCCGCCTGGCCGCCGAGACCCCTGACCTCTACGACTTCGGCGGCATCCGAGGTCTCCGGGCTGCCGGAGTCAGAAGCCGTCTCGGACAGCCGCGAGGACAACGAGATCTGCGGCGGGGAGAGCGCCGCCAGCTCACCGCCCGACACGTCTGACACCGGCGTCAGCATGACTGAGCTCCTGGGACTGTCCTCCATCTTGACGTCCCGCGAGGACGCCTCCAGGTCTGCCTGAAGTCCTGCAGAAATACGCACAGAAGTATTGAGAAGAACAAGACTTGAGTAGGTTTGGGAATGAGTTAACCAAAGTTCAATTTACTGACTTATTTTGGCTTTGGTGAACAAATGTTTAAGGAGCCTTTTGTCTGTATTCTGGTGGTCCACTCTTGAGTGTCGATATAAACAAACATATCGACTGCAAAGTTGCCCGATATGTCACAGGAGTTCCATTACACAGCACGCCTTCATCCCCCGGGGAATGAGCCCACTTTACCCTGGAGTCCAACTGCCGCGGAATACCGCCATTACATTTGCTGGTCGTCCTCCTTTTCCCGCCATTGATTTTCCCTTCTCTAACCCTGAGTAAATTCATCATTGGAGATAAGCGGCGTTCCCGATACAGAAAACGAACCTATAGACGAGTGAGATTATGGCGTAATGAGAGTGCCCCCACACCGAAAGGATTGAAGGTTCTCTGCGGGATCGCAACCGGAGAAGCCTCCTCAGCAGGAGTGATAGCAATCTATGGATTAAGCAAGCAGGGCTCCAAGCGCTGGAGGAACTTAATTCCGCAGAGAAATTTGCTCAGTTTCAGGTGTTGGATGAAAAATAGGTAGTTCTAAATTGGACAAATCCCCAGGTAATCAAACTGAAACCAGGCTGCAAGCCTTCCCCAAGTCTTAGAATAGGGGCTAAAGAGAAATCTCATCATAAATCTGGAAGAGAGACAGGCATTTGACTACGTACATTTCCTGGATTGCCTGATGAACGAGGATTATCCTTGGCACCCTTGCTGAGGAGTGCCAAAAAGTGATCCACGTCGGATGTGTTACTATGCCATCGTTCACAGCTTTTTGCAATGTCAGCTCAAAAAAGTGGGAATCGAACTGCTTGATACGCATTATGAGACCAGTTCAGGATTGATTCCCGCTCAGTGATGGTGTTAATACGTGCCCTGCGACAACTGGTGACCAGTTCAGGGTGGATTCTGTCTTTCGCCCAATGTTAGCTGGGAACACTTGTGAGGATGAGCGGGTTGAAAAACGGACATGGACAAAAATATGATGAGTTCAAAAAAAGCATTAAAAAAACAAGACTTTGTTGTGTTGAGACATAGACAAGTTATGGGTTGATAGCAATTCATGAAAAATGAAAGGTAATTGAAATGGTGCATTTTCTCATCAAAGCACTTGCTGGTATTGCAGTTTTTATCTTGACTTGCTTCGAGATTAAATCCCAAATCCGATGTGTCGGAGTTGGAGACACAATTCAAAGACCCCCCCAAACATTGCTTCCCAACATTTATTGAGCCAAGGCACCTGTTTAAAAAAATATATTTATACATATACATCGGAGTGCACACCACTGAAAGAAATATTCACAAAGAAATACTGAAATATTGACAGTATTGTTCCAGTTTATTCCTAATTTACTATGTGGAAATCTAGGCCTTTTTTAATTGAACACAAAACTGATATACGAGCCAGAACCCATGATTTATTCTGCTCTACGGTTTATTGTACTTTATGCATTCTAGTGCATCTGTATATATTTGTAATTTAATAATTATTTTCAAACAAATTACCATAATTCCTGGTTTACAGAGCGCACCTGGTTATAAACCTTGGTACACAGAAAGAGTTTAACGCTAAAATAGCTTATTACTAAGTGCGCGAACGCTAGCACCATGCCTACGCTAGCACTGCGCTAACGCAAGTGCCGCATCACCGCATAAACCACGGGGTTGAAAGTGTGTGAAATTTCGGTAAGTGAATTTGGACAATTTCCCACAACTATTGTGCCACTGTACCCTACATGGGAATCACTAGCCCAAAATACAGTCTCCTGTCCAATTGGTAATGCTTGATACCCATCAACGGGTGACGGAGATGCTCATTTGCAAACGAAAAATCCGTGGCAAGTTTTGGTGGTGCTAAATAAACAGAATCTTTTATGAGCGCCAGCGTGTTCAAGGGCTTGGCGATGGGTCGGAGACACGCCGGCCAGATTGGCGAACTGTCAGCGTGAAGAGCAGACGATTGGCAAGCGTCGGCGGGGCCTCGGAGGAGGGCGAATACTCGCCGCTCGTTTATGGATCTGCGGATCAATGTTGGACCGCTGATCTCTCCTTATTTTTTCTAAAGCAACAAAAAAAATGAATCCGTGCTTGTCATTATGCACACCAGAGGTAGCGATCCGGGGAGGGGACGAATTCACGCCGATGATTTCCTGTAAAATCATCGTGAGTGCAGACTTCCTCCCACGAGTCAATCATAGATGACTGTGATTGATGCTTGCTATCATCAGCACAGGCTTTCCGTCTCCAGGGGGAACGCCTCCGTCCCACCCTCCCCCGCCGTCGCTCACTCGACTGCCAACACTTTGTCGTCTTTGATGTCGCCCCTTAAACGGTGACATGAAGACCTGAATCACGAGCGCATCTCATTCTCCATCGATACATTTTAGACCACCTGTGACTTGCGATATCAGGATCAGGTCTGAGTCAGAACTGAAACGTACATGGACAGAGAATAATATTTTTTTTTTTAGTTTAGTATTACATCCCTGTTGCCAAAGACAAAACATAAAAAGTGATCTCTTGCTTCTTTTTGGGCTCACCGATAGACTAAACAAAACCATGCAACAAGTGACTCACAAGACCGATTGGAAGAATCCATCTTTTAGTCAATGTTGCTGCATCTGCTTGTCCTCACAAAAATCTGTTTCACATTAATTTTTCATACTAAAGAATAAATGTAAAAATTCTATTCCCTTTTATGTACAGGTACGGACTGGTTGGTGCTACCTGTAGTGTCCGGTTTTAAACTCCACAACCAAATATATCGGCATCAACACAGAATGTGATGGGATGGAAATTTGTTAATATTATTTTCATTTTTTTCATTATTTTGATCATTTCTAAATTGAAGTGTATTTTTAATCAAATATTTTTTTTTCATTTCTACATTTGAATTTAATTTTCAAGTTTACAAATTAATTAAAAAATGTAATGTAATTATGTTCTATAAGAAGAATTGTTTTTTTTCCACCCCCCATACGTGTAATAGTGATGACATCCGGTTAAAATTTGAAAATGTGTTTCTAAATTTCATAACTTTTTTCTTTTATTTTTAACATTTATTTTTAAATTTTATTTACACAATACAAATGTGTATAGTTGGTCCGATGCGGAATGCTGGCAAAATCTAGTTACTGGAAATGAGAGGGTGGAATGGTGGATAAGTTGTTAAAGGGTTGGCCTCACAGTTCTGAGGACCCGGGTTCAATCCCTGCCCCATCTGTGTGGAGCTTGCATGTTCTCCCCGTGCCTGCGTGGGTTTCCCTCGGATGGGCACTCCGGTTTCCTCCCACATCCCAAAAGCATGCAACATTAATTGGACACTCCAAATTGCCCCGAGGTGTGATTGTGAGTTGTTTGTCTCTATGTGCCATACGATTGGCTGGCAACCAGTACAGGGTGTACCCCGCCTCCTGCCCGTTGACAGCTGGGATAGGCTCCGGCACTCCCCGTGACCCTTGTGAGGATAAGAGGCTAAGGAAATGGATGGATGGAAATGAGAGGCTAATTTCCTTTGAACTACCTCTGACGGACAACGTGAAAAGCAGCCTCGTCGGCGAAGGTTCTTGCCTGCCAACATTCGGGATTTCATAGCAAAGAGAAGCGAAGTGATTTATGCGGACACGGCATCCAAATGCGAAGAAGCTCGGTCTGTCGTCAATTAGCAGGTAACGTCACTTGGAAGATGAAGCGGCCGATGACGTCCGTGGTTGTTTAGAGGAGCAGGTGCGCTATTGGCTCCTGGTGTTCATTACAGCCTGGCAGGATGGCTGGCGCTGGCTGGCTGGCTGGCTGGCAGCAGCTCGCGCTGCCGCATTTCAATTTCACTTCAGGCCAATCATGCAATTATCGTCGCCATAAGAGCATAACAAGTAGCTTATCGACTTCCTCTCTGGTGCTTTGCTTCTCCATCATCGCTTTTAATTCAGCCTTCACTTGTTTTTCCCTGTGCGCCCCAAATATTAACTTGAGATGATATCTTGTCCACCTTGTCCTTCCTCAAGGAGACTCGTGCTTCCTCTTTTACCTTCACATCATTGCCTCTCTGATGTTCCCGTTTGATCAAAGAGAACCAGTTACATCTGGAATGAAGCAGGGGAGAGTCCAATTCATTTAAGCCCGACTATAGTCAGCTGCCTGGACAGGCTCCTCGAGTCATCAAAACAGAGGGAGTTTCGACACTGAGGTAAACAAATAAGAGTCGAGGAAGTTACGTTGGGTGTTCTGAGTGGACGAGGGGACATTCGTGTAAGGCTTGCTTGAGGTGTATGTTAACGTACTTTTTATACGGTACGGCTTGCAAGCAGCCAACAAAACGTTACATAGCATAGCAACCTAGCGCTAGCGCTTGTGGTTGTGTGCTGATGTTCTGTGGAAGACGTTCCCAAACCAGAACAGCGAATTCCAACTTTTTTGGAGCCAAGGCATACTTTTCAGTTGAAAAATCCCACAGTACATCACCAAAAAAAAAGTTCATCTATTTATGCCACTGAGGTATAAATAGATGAACAAAGATACATTCTTCATTTTAAATATATATTTTTTTGAGGAATTAAGCACACGTGTATACAGTAAATTATCTTTTTTTTAACCTTGCTGATCGGTGCCAAAAATCCTGATCGTGTAAAGCAGGGGTGCTGAATGCGTCGACCAGTCGTTGGCGAGGCAGTGTTGGTCGATCGTGGGATGGCGTGCGAAAAAAAAAAAAAGACATCAGCCGATGTTCCCTCTAAACTGCGCGCTTGCGCAATTGTGCACCGGTGATGCAGTCTCTTTGCAAATATTTTGCGTTGGATGCAAAAAAAAAGTATAACATACATCTGTTCAGTTTGTGGCATTTTACAATGTGAATCAATGAGTGAGGGATGACTGGTTGCTACATCCAATGGCACAATTCACATACGTACTGTAAAAAATGAAAAGAAGAAGCCACTGGTTTCTTTTAGGCAGGACACGGAACTTTCTCTAACTCTAACAACGACCGCTGCTCCGCCACACTCTCTTTTTCCTGGTTTATAATGACAGCGTCCACAACTGCTGCTTTAGTTAGCAACACAGTCTGGGCAACGTAGAGCAAAGATGAGCTAGACATGCTGTTTATGTTTACGTTTTATATTAATGGAGAAAGTTAAAAAAGAAATGCTGTTGTTTTAAGATGCAATGACTGTAGGAGTATGTGAATAATCAAAGAAAAAGTGGTTAAACAGGACGAGATTTTCTCTTTTCCGAGTGGGAAAGGTCTGGTCTGAAGCCAAAGTAGAAAGTGCAGGATGAGATGGTGTGTCATTTTAAAATTACACCTTGGCATAGCCTGATCCGGCATTAAACCACAGATAACACAGTGCACAAAAAGCTAATTCTGTGTTTTAAATTTAGGAGGCAACATAACAGAACATAACATTAAAATTAACCTTAACCCCCCCACTAGCCCCCACTACCCCCAAAAAGGGATGATCTTGGGGTGAAAAAAGTCTGGGAACCCCTGCTGTAAAGCCTAATTAACATACGGACAATTTTATACATGCTTTCCAGACACTTCTGACATACTTATTGCTTCCTCTGAGGTGGAGTCCACAACAGAAGGCGGCACCACGACCTCCGACATCTTATTCTTGTCCCGCTCTCTGTCCCGCTCCCTCCCTCTGGACGAGGCCTCGCCGGTCCGCCGCTGCCTGTTCTTCTGCGCCTCGATGGCTTTGAGCTTGCGTGCGTGCTTGTGGCCCTTGTAGTGAGCCTCCGCCTGGTTCTGCAGCACAGCCAGAGAGAGAGAGAGAGAGAGAGAGAGAGAGAGAGAGAGAGAGAGAGAGAGAGAGAGAAGAGAGAGAGAGAGAGAGAGAGAGGAGAGAGAGAGAGAGAGGGGAGAAGAGGTTAGCTGGAATTTTAATCGATGTAATAGATTTGCAGGGGGAAAAAAACAAGAGGTCTGGTCGAGCGGGCCATGTTAAAAATGTGCATTGTGGGAGCGGCGGACTGGCGGCGCCTGATAACGGCGGCGGCATGCCGGGAGGTCAGAGGTATAATTGCGTGTGAAATACGCAACAAGCGCGCACAACTATAGCCTTATCAATGTGCACAGCGAGAAGGCCGCCTCTCAATTCAAGACACACAGAACGTACATCCTAATGGCGTCCCCACACACAGAAGTACACTGTGACTGCTCATATCTTAATCAGAGAGCAAAGCACATCGTGTTGTCTAATCACAAGAAATTGGTAAGTGATTAGAATGTAGAAGGTGGAAAAAAAAAACGAGGACACGGTGAGGACCAGTGCAGTGTGGGAACAGACACACAATAGTGTAAACCATGGGTCGGGAACCTATGGCTATGACCTACGGTCATACCTGGCTATTTTGGTGGTTGCATATGGCACACGGAGCCATCAGACTGTACATGTGATTTCTGTCGTGCAGAGAAGGTTTGTCCTAGCGGGGTTGCCGTAGTTTTTACGTGGTAGTCGAGGTGCAGAAGGGTCTAACGCTAATCGTGTTGGAACAACTAATTCTGGAAACGCTTTTGACAAAAGCCGCTCAAAGGAAAAAATATGAGGAGTACCCAAGTTTTCGACGAGAATGGACAACCTTTGTGGAGATGGACAGTTCTGCTGTGTGTTTAAATTCACAGATGGCGACTACGCCAAAGCGTTCATACTCGGCATTGCCAATCAACATTTTGCCAAGTTCGCATCAAGACAAGATAATCAAACGAATAAAAGACACGCCTTTGTTGGCAAGAACTGTTCACCATCCTACCAGCATGATAGAAAATCAAATTGAATTACGTTCACGATTAACGGACAGAAATCTCAACGCCTGTGTGACGCTTAATCTGGCGATGTATGATACGTATCAAGACATGAGCAAAACCAGGAAGTACCTGAAGTCGCATTAATGGTAAGAAGTACTTTTGTCATCATTGGTGAGCAACAGCGTAACAATGTTATTTCAAAGAATTTAGAGACTTTATTGTACTGTATTTAGTTTTTCAAATATTGCATGGCTCTTTTGAAATTATGTTTTAAAATATTTGGTGTTTATGGGTCTCTCAGTCGAAAATTTCCCGACCCCCGGTGTAAACGGTCATGGAGTTTTTTCCCTCATTTGTTTCTTTGAAATAGGTCTTCCTTTCAGCAGCAACTACGTGGTAAAGTTTAGTAGCTGGTTTTAGCCTCACAAGAGACCTCAGCTGGTAGAAAGATTGGCTAAGTGGTGTTTTAGTAAACCAGAGGTTTTTGTGTCATCCCCCATTTGTGCAGTTTGAGCTTCAACAGATGTCTTGGAGCCTCGTGAAGACCTCACAAAAGACGGGAAAAACCTCGATTAATTGAAAGAGTGGCACCGAGGACAAGCTCAACTGAGTAAGACGGGTGCAGAGACCAAGTGATTAGGTGTCAGTCTCGTAAAGTGAAAAGGGTTAAGGTTAGGTCCCCATCTGTACCTTTCAATAAGCGATAAAGGTTTAAAGTTCTCCACGAATTTCTAATCTTCATGAAGATGTCACACATTAATGTGGAAAAGCAGCATTTTTGCAAACCAGTGATTAACGTGTCATACACCATGTGTCCCCTTGAAAGAGTTGCAGCAATTTGAAACTCAAGAATTGAAATTTTGAAATGCAAAACATTTATTTGAAACTCAACAAGATTTCACACGATTCCTTAGCAAACCTTGATTAGGTGTAAGTGGAGCAAAGTGGTAATTGTGGTGTTTTTGTAAAGCAGAGATGATGGCACCGTCCTCCATGAATGAGTTCTCGCAAATTGGAACAACTCAAGTTTGGTCCAGGGTGGTCTTCATGTCAGGAAAGACCTGGGTAACGCTCAACACTAGTGGACAAGTGGTAAGGCGTTGGCCTCGTAAATCGACCATCTTTGGTTTGACCCCGATTTGTACCTTAAGGGGGGAAAAATATGTGTTGCAGTTCAAAGCTCAAAAGGTCTCAGACAAGACCTAAACCTCACCTTCTTGAAAGAGTGGCGCCTAGGGCAAAGCTTAAACTGGGTATGAAAGGTGCAATGGCCAAGTGGTAAGGTGTTGGTCTTGTAAACTGTAGCTCATGGGTTCAACCCCCATCTGTACCTTTGGGAAAACTTTGAAGTTCAGTAGCTGTTTTTAGCCTCATGAAGACATTACAGATGCCAAGTGATTTGTGTCGGGAGAGACCCCAGCAAATGTATGGTTTCAGTGGACAAGTGGTAAGGCGACAGTCTTGGAAATTATGTCACAGTTTGAAGTTCAAAACATCTTTTGAGCCCCATGAAGACCTCAGACAACACCTGAGTAAACCTCAATTTCTTGAAAGAGTGGCACCTTGGCCAAGCTAAACTGGGTACAAGAGGTGCAGTGGCCAAGTGGTAAGGTGTCGGTCTCGTAAACCGAAGAGCATGGGTTCAATCCCCATCTGTACCTTTTAATAAACCGCAGAATAAACTTGTGATCCTCATCAGGATGTCCCACATCACTTTGAATATGTGAAAAGGCATTTTAGTAATATGTGCCCTTGAATGAATTGCAGCAATTTGAAACTCATTCTTTTGGACAAGCTGGGCTTTGTCTTGCCAGAGACTTCAGCGAACCTCATCCCTAACCCCCAAGTGCAGTGGACACGTGGTAAAGTGTCAGTCTTGTCAACTGACGATCATGAGTTCAACCCCCCCATCTGTACTTTTGTTTGGTGAATTCAAGATTAATGGGTGAATCTTTATGGAACCCTTGACCTGATTTAATCTACAACAACTGCAAGTCTCAGATGTTATTCACCTGGCAATTGCCAGATAGTAAGTCTTGAAAACTCATATTTGGCAATACTTTTTATAAAACATTTGGAATCCGACAGCTTGAGAAGATCTTTATGCAAGATCCCAGTAAATCTTTACTCTTTTAAACAGGTGTAGTTGAAAAGTGGTCAGGTTTACACCTCTTTAAATGAATCCTGTGGGTTCAATGAACATAAATCCATCCATTCATCCATTTTCTGAGCTGCTAATCCTCACAAGGGTCCCGGGAGTGCTGGGGTCTATCCCAGTTATATTCCGGCAGGAGGTGTAGTACAGCCTTAACTGGCTGCCAGCCAATCGCAAGGCATGTAGAAACAAACAGGCATTTGAACCTACGGGCAATTTAGAGTCTTCAATTAACCTACCATGCATATTTTTGGCAGGAAACAAGAGTGCCCAGAGAAAACCCACAGAGGAAAGGGGAGAACATGCAAACTCTACACAGGCGGGGACTGGATTGGAATCCTAGTCCTCATACTGCGATGCAGACGCTCTAACCAGTTGTCCACTGCACTGCTTCCCAAATAAATCACTTGATTCAATTTGGAAGTGATGCAAATGAAATGGCATCAGTCTCGGAAGCGAAAGACCAATCGGAGCCCTTATCCAGGCCTTAGAATGATTTAGAATTCTACGGCAATATCAGCTGTGATAATGTTCGTCAGCTGTAATAACACGTATGCTTTACATGATGGAGGAGGCCTATAAATAAAGTGGCTGTCATGGCAGAGCATGCTGTGACTAATGTGCTGTGAAAAGGCTTCAAACATTGCTGTGATGCGACCAATTCCGCCGCCAGCTGAGTCTCCCCATAACCGGTGACGCTTCCTCCCTAAACACTGACACTGATTGTCGCCCACCAAAACATGAAACAATGCCACTTGGCTTGATTTCACAAGCACTGTGCATTTTTATTTTGATGGCCACTCTTTGTTGCTATAAATAACCGCACCCTGATTATGCCCTCAGGCAAAAAAAAAAAACGGAATGGAGTTCGATGTACGGTAAAAGCCTGGGGGAACAAATGCATTGTGGGAAAATACCATGTCGGAATCATGGCTTATGAACTCATCTATTCCTTTTGCATTCTCGTTTTTCACGTTATTTTTGGGCGCTTCCCGAGCCAATATTACAAGCAAACGGTTAGCTAACAAACACACAAACACAAATGTGCTCATGAAACTGCAATAATGTTCGAGGCTTGAGCTGGTGGAACTGAGATTTACCAGACAGGTAAGTTTAGGGCAGCAATATGTGAACCTCCATAATGTTGGAAGCTTGGGGCAGTCAAATTTTGATTGGCGGGTTCACATTTGACAAAGGCTCAGTTGTGGTTTGAAACCCAGTTTGGTTTTTACATTGAGGTATTTGTGGTAGCTGCCTGTTAGACCCAGTAAGCCTACATAAAACTAGCAGTTCTTTACTTGTGATACAGTAAAGCCTCGGTTCACGAACGTCCGCATTTCGAACAAATCGGTTTTCGAACATAAATTGAGATTTTTTTGGTTCTGTTTTCAAACAAAAATCGGTACTCGAACGCCCCCGACAAAACCTGGAAATAACATATTATGCACGGCCAGGCCAGCTGACCCACGACGCGCTTTGTTGTGTATTCTCACACTTCCGAAAAAAACGGAAATAACATACTGCGTGTGGCGCAAGCAGCTAACCCACCTACGACGCGTTTTGATATTGTCAAGTCGAACGTCCCCAGAAAAAAAAAAACACGGAAATGACATAACACACGCGGCGCAATCAGTGCACTTTTGTTATTCTGTATAACATAGGCTCTGTACACAAGACGTGTCCCGGTAGTGACTGTTGTTTTTCTTCTTTTCGAGGACTCCCGTATTAACCCCCAATCATGGGTCCAAAGAAGGCAAGTTGCTTGTTTAAAGATATTCTGCACTTTTGTTCGTAAAAAAGGTTTACAAGGCTGGGGGGCGAGATGCTACAGATACCGCAATGCACTCCCAGCCTAGCGCACTCTACTACTAAAGCATACATTTTAAGCAAAAACTAAATATTCTAAATCTATTTTACTATATGAAGTATTTAAACTATACATGTATTTCTACGATGCCGTTTATTATCAGGAAAAGCTTTAAAAATGCTTTAAAAAGCCTAATTTTCTTGGCTTGGAATGCATTATTTCTTTTTTCATTCATTGTAATGGGAAAGACCGATTCGGTTTTCGAACAAATCACTTCTCGAACTGTTTTCTGGAACGGATTGTGGTCAAGAACGGAAGCATCACTGTATTTCAAAAATGTTGAATGGATGAATTGTGCTAGTCGGATTACAAAAAATGAGACTGGCAATTTCTAAGCAGCCTGCAAACTACCAATTGGATGGAGAAAAAAAAGGCATGGATAGGTGTCGACCCTGGGATCAATAGAACAAGATTAACGTGAGCATTCCTTGTCCGCTCTGGTTGCTAGTATTGTCTCGATCGCAGTTGGTTAGCAGGATACTGTAAAAAGTATTTCCTGAAATTCTTCAAAACCTGCATGCTAACAAATGAACATGGGAAATAGAAGCAGTGATAGGGTCGAACCCATGATTTTTACAGGATTTCACACAGTGTGATGAGGGAACTTCAACAGAGACACAACGTCACAGACTGAGGTAGAAGCATTGATTTTCTGTTTACAAAAAGCAACACACACCAGATTTTTTTCCCAACAAGCCTGAGCAATGCTTCGTTGCCGTTTGTTTCTTGCAATCGCAAGAAACAGCTTCAAGACTTAGAAGATAAATGGAGTGAGGTTCCGCAGTGTGGTGAAAGTAATTTCAACAGAGGGACAAACAAAAGGAACAGCTCTCTGGTTTACAAAAAGAATGCCTCACTGCTTTTCTGCTATGCGAAGACAACAAAACGTTCTTGCTTATCTTACATGGATCTATCCATCCATTTTCTAAGCCACTTCTCCTCACGCGGGAGTGCTGGAACAGATCCCAGCTATCTTCGGGCAGGAGGTTGGGTACACCCTGGATTAAATACGAGCCAATTGCAGGGCACGTCGAAACAGACAAGCATTTGCGCTCGCAATCACACCTAAGGGAAAATTAGTCTTCGATCAAAGCACGTTTTTACAATGTGGGAGGAAAATGGAGTGCCTGGAGAAAACCCACGCATGGAGAGACCGTGCAAACTCCACACAGGCGGAACCAGAATGTAAACCCCAATCCTCAGAACTATGAGGTAGACGCACTAACAAGTCGTCCACTTTGCTGCCGCCCCTATTAGAATAACGTAAACATAGTAGCTACAAGGCGTTTCCTAATCATTTTACCTCTATTTATATATCCCACACACTTTACATGCCCAAAATACACAGAAACAGCATCAAAAGTTTTCAGTATCTTCTTCAAGGGCCTGAAGGGGATTTGGGAGTTGAACCAGCACAAAACTTTGCACCTTCTTCCTCTTTTGAAGGCTTTATCACTGATGTCTGCCAGTTTGTTTGTGTGCATATGCATGAAACGACCTGAGACACGTGACTCATTCTCGAAATGTCTGTGTGCGTATGTGTGAACGCTTCCTGCTGAGCCTGCTGATTGTTTCTGCTCGTGGCTGATAAACGGAAACTCTCCCTGCTGTCTAATCCCTCGTGCCAAAACAACACATAAACACACACGCGCGCACACATACAAAAATAAGGTCTGATAAAACACAGTTTTTATATTTATGAGAAGTCACAGTGCAAGTTGTGGACACCTCGGAGGCAGAAAAACAAACAAATGTGGTTGGATCCCCGAGGCAAGGTGATTCAGCTTTCATGTGCTAAAGGTTGATTTGTTTTTGCTGTCCAACTGGAAACACAACTGAAATTACAAATTTTCCATACCGTGGAGTTGAAGCGCAGGTGACAAATGTTGCAGGAGATGATCTGCTTCTTCTTGAGCGGCTGCGAAACGCCAAAGGTGTGATTGATCACCGCCTTCTGCACGGGGTCCATCTAAAAGAGAAAATTGAATATCAATAATCAATGCTCTATCTATACAAAAGAGGCTCGTGTAATCTGTTTCCTAAGCACGCTGTGATCATGTCAAAACTTTGAGGAAGGATCGGGTATATTACTATTTATGAATGTCACAGCTATCGCACCTGCCTGTATTATTATTATTATTTCTACAGAGGAATAAAGATGATGAGCCACACAATGAAGTTATGGGAAAGAGTAATGGATGCTAGACTACGGACAGAAGTTAGTGTTTGCGAGCAACTGTATGGTTTCATGCCGAGAAAGAGTACCACAGATGCATTATTTGCCTTGAGGATGCTCGTGGAAAAGTACAGAGAAGGTCAGAAGGAGCTACATTGTGTCTTTGTAGACCTAGAGAAAGACTATGATAGAGTACCAAGAGAGGAACTGTGGTACTACATGCGCAAGTCTCGTGTGGCGGATATGTTAAATATGTTAGAAAAGTGCAGGACATGTATGAGGGCAGCAGAACAGCGGTGAGATGTGCTATAGGTGTGTCAGAAAAATTTAAGGTGGAGGTGGGACTGCATTAGGGATCCGCTCTTAGCCCCTTCCTGTTTGCGGTAGTAATGGATAGGCTGACAGATGAGGTTAGACTGGAATCCTCTTGGACCATGATGTTTGCAGATGATATTGTGATCTGCAGTGAAAGCAGGGAGCAGGCAGAGGAACAATTTGAAAGATGGAGACACGCACTGAAAAGGAGAGGAATGAAGATGGGGCAGAGGGGGAAGTGTGAAGGTCCAGGGAGATGAGATAGCAATGGTGGATGACTTCAAATACTTGGGGTCAAGAATCCAGAGCAATGGTGAGTGTGGTAGGGAAGTGAAGAAACGGGTCCAGGCGAGGTGGAACAGTTGGCGGAAGGTGTCTGGTGTTCTATGTGACAGAAGAGTCTCTGCTAGGATGAAGGGCAAAGTCTATAAAACAGCGGCGAGGCCGGCCATGATGTACGGATTAGAGACAGTGGCACTGAAGAGACAACAGGAAGCAGAACTGGAGGTGGCAAAAATGAAGATGCTGAGGTTCTCGCTCGGAGTGAGCAGGTTGGATAGGATTAGAAACGAGCTCATTAGAGGGACAGGTAAAGTTAGATGTTTTGGAGACAAGGTTAGAGAGAGCAGACTTCGATGGTTTGGACATGTCCAGAGGCGAGAGAGTGAGTATATTGGTACAAATGTGCTGAGGATGGAGCTGCCGGGCAAAAGAGCGAGAGGAAGACCAAGGAGAAGGTTGATGGATGTTGCGAGGGAGGACATGAGGGCAGTGGGTGTTAGAGAGGAAGATGCACAAGATAGACTTAGATGGAAAAAGATGACACGCTGTGGTGACCCCTCACGGGACAAGCCGAAAGGAAAGGAAGAAGAAGTGCTTGCCAGTAACAGGTGAGATTTCCTGAGGTCTTGCGTGAATCGAAACCTCCCAAAATGTTAGAAGTCCAAATTTTACAAGTACAAATTGGCTTAAGCTAAGCGAGGGAAAGGGCTCATACCAGTGACATTAAGTTTACGAACCCAACGACTGACTATTTTCGCTTCGCCTTTCGGTAACAGGAGAGATTTAGTGATGTCTTGCATGTAATAATGATGAGTATTGAGAAGTCCCCAAAACGGCTTGAATTACAAGTCAAGATCAGGTTTGTTTACACAAAGGCGTGACGAGGGTTTGGACCCGTGATATTCGGTTCACGAGACCAAAGCCTTCTTCACCAGTAGCAACATTCACACATAGGTTCTGGTAAATCAGTTCTTGCAGCAGTACCTTAAGCGTTTAATCTGTTCCGTGACCAAGCTCGAAACTCATTTTCCTTGCGTATCAAATGCAGTACATTTTTCCACAATGAAATGCCAATAATCTGTTCCAGACAACAGAAAACACACTTTATTTTGTACAGCGGAATTTGAATATACAAATAAAAATAAACTGGTCAGAGGACCGCGGTATTTTCGCATTGCTTTCCCCTGAGGGTGAAAGCAACTTTTTTTCCTCCTGGTCCATCATTCAAAAGCTCAAGCAGCTCGTGGGTACATATTTGTTTTCGGAATGTTCCCATTGTGCGTCCGAAGACAAGAGTGAGCGCCCTAAATGCCTCTTTTGTTTTCTCCACCCCGCCGCAGACAGACCTTCGCATCCTGCCCAGCGCGCTCCGTGATGAGGTTTCAGAAAGGATGGACGCAAGGGATGCTGTACAGCTCTCGAGACAGGTGCATCTATCTCCCCGGCTACCCTTTCTCCCCTTCGTAAACGTCCAGGACATGAGAAAAGCAGCTGAACGGAACATGTGATTGATGTCGGCGCTGCAACCGCCACCGCTGAGATTTATTATCTCCTCCGGGAACTGAGGTGACACACGCCTTGGTGATATTTGCACAGTTTGGCCATTTTCTTTTGATAATATTGTATCTGTCCTTCAGCTCAATCAGTAGGCGGTGTTTCTGGATGGGTGCTCCAGTTTATTTGCAGATTGATATCATCATATGCCAGTCGCAGTCTTTCAACACAGTAAAAAAACATGTATAAATGAACACAATATCAGTTTCTGAGATCAAGACAAATTACAGTGAAGCATACAAGTCTCTCTTTCTGAAGTGCAAAAGAAGTTACCGCATTCTGCTTGCCGAGGTCGCTAATCTTAGAATCAAGAGTTTAGCTTTGTTTCTTTTTTCGGTAGCTAACCTCCAATGATTGAGACATGAATGATGCAACGATGAAGACAAATACAATTAAATAAGTGAAACTGAGCTATGTAATTTAATTTACAATTGCGGCTATTGGCATTAAATGGACCATTGTACAAAAACATTATTAGCATATGGGATGGCCTTCTGGATTGTTAAATTGTATTTCCTATCCCTTTTTCAGGGAGCTGTGAAGGCAATTACTGTTGCTAGGCAAAACAGCAGAATTCCCCCTTTTTGGTTGAAAACCAATTCATTCGACATCAAGTTTCTTTCTCCAAAGACCAACACCTTACACTAATTAGGGCACCAGAATACAGGTATAACAAAGAATACTTCTTCTTCTTTGTCTTTCGGCTTGTCCCATTCAGGGTCGCCACAGCGTGTCATCTTTTTCTATCTCGTGCATCTTCCTCTCTAATCCCCACAGTTTTCATGTCCTCCCTCACCACATCCATCAACTTTTTCTTTGGTCTTCCTCTCGCTCTCTTCCCTGGTAGCTCCATCCTTACCATTCTCCTACTAATTTCTTCACTCTCTCGCCTCTGGACATGTCCAAACCATCGAAGTCTGCTCTCTCTAACCTTGTCTCCAAAATATCTAACTTTACCTGTCCCTCTAATGAGCTCGTTTCTAATCCTATCCAACCTGCTCACTCCGAGCGAGAACCTCACCATCTTCATTTCTGCCACTTCCAATTCTGCTTCCTGTCATTTCTTCAATGCCACAACCTCTCATCCGTACATCATGGCCACTGTTTTATAAACTTTGTCCTTCATCCTAGAGCGGAGACTCTTCTGTCACATAGAACACCAGACACCTTCCGCCAACTGTTCCACCGCGCTTGTACCCATTTCTTCACTTCCTTACCACAATCACCATTGCTCTATTGTTGAGCCCAAGTATTTGAAGTCTTCCACCCTCGCTATCTACTACTTGGAGGCCCCATACCTCGGTGGTTAGAGCATTGGTTTGGTAAACCATAGGTTGTGAGTTTACTTCTCAACGGGGGCCTCCACTCCCCAAGAGGGGTTGCATCACGAAGGGCATCCGGCCTAAAAACTGTACCAAACAAATATGAGCGTTCATCTGAGATGACACGCTGTGGTGACCCCTGACGGGACAAGCCGAAAGAAAGTAGGATACTTTATCTCCATGTTGCCCTTGTCCAAAAGTAACATGGAACCCAAAAAAGGTTCTGTGATTTAAGCGCAAAATTCTCCCAAATACTAGTAGTTTGGTTGACCTAAAAATTTTTGGCCTTCGGAAAATCTCAACAAAGGCACGGACAGGGTTCAAAATGAGTGACATTTCATTCACGTTTCTGCTGTATCTTCATCTCTGCTGCATCTGCATTTTATACACACTTGCAACTGTACATAAGCAGTGAAAAATATCTAATTTCATCTTGTATTCTTGCTCTTTTTATATTTTCACTTCTTGGGACTTATTGGGTGAATCCGGGACCTCTGCTATTTGAATTTTTTGCCATATTATGTGTAAATGTCTTTTGGTATGAAATTCTGTCAAATCTTCAAACACTTACACTGTGTTTATTGCTATTTATGGAGCGGTATCACATTAAACGATCGCGCCTGTTAAGATCTGATATTTCCTCAGAAGGTGGCACAATTGCAGGAAGACGTTAGCACCAAATTTCTAATGCTAACAACTAAGTAGGCAGCACTAAGCTTTCCACCTCAGGTTCATTTATCCAAAGGCACAGACGAGTTGAGTGCGTGATCTTTATTAGACTGACGCTGTACCATTTGTCTACCGTGTAAAACAATAACTTTGTTCCACTTTTACATCGCTCCCTTCATGTTTGAGGCAATTTGAGACCTCCCACCGCCTCCTCGGACAAAACACCTCCGCTGCCGACGTTGAACACGCGAGGCCGCCGTGTATTTTGCGGGGCCTTTCGTTCACCAGACGTGTCCGTTTCTCCGTAACACCGTGTAGGCGACGCCGGGGGAGCTGAAAGAGCTGGAAAGCGTGGGCGACGGCCAAAAAAACAATAAGAGCTGGACACGCATGCATTTCTGTGTCACACACACACACACACACACACACCACACACACACACACACACACACACACAACACACACACACACACACACACATGATGTAGTCTGCTTTGCTTTCTGTGGCTTTGAGGGTGTAAAGTAGTTTATGTTTCATTGAGCAGCAGAAGGATGCTCGGAGAATGATAGCAGAGAACACACACACACACACACACACAATACACAGGGCACACCTGGACACTGTGCCAACTTCAAAACCTGAATTATTCATAGTCCGAGCACTCAGAGAACGCAGACCTCCACCATGGCTTTGTCACCTGTGAAATCATTCAGTCTGCATGAGCCATCTTTGAGCGTACAGCAAAATTGAGGTAAAAAATTTAAGACACGTTCACGCAAAAGTGACTTTTTGTCGGTGATTGCGGGATTGTGTGGGGGCGTGCTGACATCATAAATATAGGGTTGGAAAGCACTTATTAGCACCTTTAATTATGATACATGGCATGACTGGATTTGTCGCTCGTTGAATTTTGATCTGGTCAATAGTGAAGTTTTTACTTTCTTTCTTCAAAGCCGCACACGATTGCAAACAAATCAGCTGCTCGCTTATAAACCAATCTCGACCGCTTGCAATATCTCAAAAAGCTCATCATGTCATTCTGTCAGGGGCACGAGGGGTGGACCCAAATGCAGGACTCCAAGTCGAGGACATGATGGTTTGGCGTGGTTTTATCCAAGATCAAGGTCATACAAGGTGTAGGAGTCCATCAAGGTTGATGCACAAAATCATGAACCAAAAGCAGGATCCAGAAACATGAAACGTGGTCTGATAACTGTGAGGCAAAACTTGAAAATATTAACAAAACTATACTGGACTATGATGGCACAGAATCGCTGTGCCGAGGATAGCGCAACACTACACTTACTCTCAGTGGTGGAGAATCCAACTGTGCAGTGAATGAAACACACTGACACAAGGCAACGAACTGGACACGCCAAACTTAAATACATGGTCTAATTAGGGTCCACATGGAAAACAGCTCTGGCCGGTGACAGGTGTTGGAGGTGACACCGCCCAGAGCAATGGCCTGGCCACGCCCCCCTTGGCAGTGGTCCAGCCTTGCTCATGACACATACAGCTAAAACATACTAAGAGCATTCAAGGACTTTGATCTCAAATGGACATTTAAAACATTCACCCATACATTTTCTGTACCGCTTATCCTCACGAGCGCTGATGTCACTGACCGTGTTGAAGTTGGGGAAGAGGCTGAGCGGCGAGGACCCGTTGAGCCGGAACGGCAGCAGGTGCTTGAGGTCCAGCTGAGGCTGCAGGGGCTGTCCCGCCACGGGCAGCGAGGCCAGGAGCGGCCCCCCCTGGCCCGAAGTACCTGGACACCAAAGATGCAAACAAAACATAAAAAAATACATAAACAGAGAGGAAACATCAACTGTTGATTGAGATCTTGGAGACTTGCAAAGTGGGAAAAACTGAACATTAACGGCGAAAACCTTAAAGAGATTTGAAGATTCTCCGCCCATGTCCTTTTTTTTAAAGAGCATTTGTCAGTGTTGTTGGTGATAAGAATTATTATTTACTAAATTGACACGTGGGCGGCACGGTGGATCAGCTGGTAAAGCGTCAGCCTCACAGTTCTGAGGACCTGGTTTCGATCCCGGCCCCACCTGTGTGGAATTTGCATGTTCTCCCCGTGTCTGCGAGGGTTTTCTCCGGGCACACCGGTGTCCTCCCACATCCCAAAAACATGCAACATTAAATGGACACTCTAAATTGCCCGTAGGTGTGATTGTGAGTGCGACTCTTGTCTGTCTCTATGTGCCCTGCGATTGGCTGGCAACCAGTTCAGGGTGTACCCCGCCTCCTGGCCGTCGACAACTGGGATAGGCTCTAGCACTCCCCGCGAGCCTTGTGAGGATAAGTGGCTCAGAAAATGGATGGATGGATGGATGGTTATTCAGTTGACAACATAACAAAGGTATGGAAACATATTCGGAAAGCATAAATGTTGAGCTAATGCTAGCTAGCGCTTAAAACAAATGACATTTGATTTTTTTTTCTTCTCCCCGGAAGCAGCGCCATGTCAATCGTTTTTTCCCCCCACATTAATCAAGCTTGAATATCTCAAAATAAATTCAAATACATGTTCTTTGTCTGGCAAGATATTTTTTCAACCAAACACTTTTTCACTGAAAAATGTTAATCAGGTATGATAACTTGTTCCTGAAATTTTATTACAGATGATAATATCATGTTAAAATAAGAATTTCTCAAGGTAGTATAAATACGCCACATTGGTGGGTGTTTTTTGAGGTAAGGGATGTTTACTTCTTTGGAAAAAAAAGAAAAAAACGGGGGAACTGGCAAGATTTCTAAAAAATAAGTTAACATTTCTAGCCTGAAGAAAACGCCAATGTCTTAAAATGAGTGTATTTATGGCATACTTATGGAATAATCCTATTTTAGGCTAAATGTACTGATAACCAGTGCCAGTATGTTGAGATTTCTAAGGAAATAAATGTGTGAAGCAAGTGAAATACTGCCTAGTATGATGAAACACATTGCCAGATAAAGAAGAAGTAGATTTCGCCTTGATTTCAGAGATTTAATCTTGGTTAGGTTTCATTTTTGACAGCGAATGCAGCTCCAAAACACAGTGGCTCAGGTGGGAGTGGACCCCCCCACCGCCCTTCATGTACATACACAAAAACGCATCATTTCATTACTGACGCAAAGCAGCGAGGGGGTGTGGAGGTGGGCACAAGGCGGGTTTCGGCGGTGGGGGGAGGGATATCGTATTTTAAATGGAGCCGGGATGAAGAGATTTCTAATTTTCCGCTTGGCCGCGTTTGAGCGCGCCGGCGCGCTATGGCGGCGCGCAGGCATTTACACGAGCGACAGGATCAATCATCGGTGTCAGCCCCCGGGTCAGCGGAAAAGGGGCTTTGGATCGGTTGGTGATAACTTACAGCGCAGACCAAAAAAAAAGCAATCAGTGACCTCACAATCAGAGGCCAAGGCGGGACAGAGTGCGCCATCACCGTAAGATACTCGTGAACGATCTTGTAAAAAAACGGAAACTTTTTTTTTTTTTTTAAACTCCGCGCACAGATGTGCTGTATTTTCTCTTAAATTCGGCTCACTGTTTGGCGTAAGGTGCGAGGGGGCACATTATGCTATGTTTTCATAACTTCGTAGATGCGTGCGCGATCTGTGCTTGTGACAAAAGACAATGTGATGCTAATTATTAGTGCAACACGTGAGTAGATGGTAAGGAAAGTTAATTCTCAAGTTTAAAAAAAAAAAGGAGAAACAACAAATGGTGAATTTTCGCATTCGAATTAAAGCAAGTTTATGGTTTTTTGGGGGGGGTTTTTTGCCTCCATTTTGACTTATCGCGTCGCTTCTGTACATGTACGCACTCCCGATTCACCGAGCGCTAAAGTTTCTTTATACAAATAAATAAGTAAAAAGGAGCATCTCTGAAGTGTTATATTTAATACATTTGCCACTCCGCCGAACATATCTCCGCATATTCAGTTTAGAGAAGACAATTGTAATTTATATTTGGTGAAAAAAAAAAAGAAAAAATAGCTGATACAACATCCTCAACGAAAATTCTCATAAAATTTTTCATTGCACATTTACTCACATTGAGGGCTCTGTGTTATATTTTATCGCATGCTTAAAAAAAAAGTATTCACATATATAAATATGCACTCTGGAGCATCTTGAACTTTCCCTGGAGACCAATAAAGTTCCCTGAATTAAATTTGAAGTGAATGTGTTGACAGCCCCGATAACTCAATGAAACAGCGACATGCTGTTGGCGTGAATGCTTTCTCTCTCTTTTTTTTTTTGATAAGAGGAGGAGAAAAAAAGGAATCCTGGAAGAAATGCGCAGTGAAACATGAAAATATTCCATCCTAAGCACGTCGATAAATTCAAAATACATAACTGTTTTACCACTGCTTCTTTTTATACCGTCAGTACTTTTCAGCACCGCTTTCGGATCTGAGCCGTTTGCTTTGGGGTTTCTGTGGATTGGCAGATATGATGGGAGTCCCTGCTGGAGACTGCCTGACACCCGCAGACGACCTAAAAAAACCCTCTGCCAAAATCAGAGTAAACACTGGGAAACACCCGGTTGTTTTATTCCTACCGTAAGGAATTTACTACGAGCAGAAAGTGGAAAAATAACCGTGCTTGGACAATGATCCACATGCTGCTTCACCAAGTCTTAGGCCATAGATATCTGATCATGCTATGGACAGAAAGAGCATTCACTACATTAGGCAATCAGATTGAGTAGCAACAGTTTATGTAGCACCTGAAAGTGAACAGCTCGAATCACCAGCAGAGTTGTCTGCGGCAACTGTGCATGCGTAATACTCGTATATAATACACATTTAAGCAGGTGTGAAAGGCAGACACGCAAAATGTGATGAAAGAATAGTCAGGAGCATTATGATAAATGGATGTCAAGGACTCTGTACGGTAACTGGAGACAAATGGCAAACACTACGTGATAAATATGCACTACATGAACAGATGTAAATAAAATAGTCATTAGCGTTGCATGAAAGAATGCAGTTGTAATAAATATTTGATATGAGGCATGGTAGTTGGGAAACACCATTACAATGAATAGTATGTATACTGAATTACAATTTGAAGGGCAGCAACATTGTATGAATGTAGCAATTCATGAAATTATGAGAACATCATTAGTGACAACCACATAACAAAAGCGGTACTACAGAGTATATACAGTGAAGAAATTAAGTATTTGAACATCCTGCTATATTGCAAGTTCTCCCACTTAGAAATCATGGAGGGGTCTAAAATTTTCATCGTAGGTGCATGAGAGATAATCTAAAAAGAAAAATCCAGAAATCACAATGTATGATTTTCTTAACGATTTATTTGTGTGATACAGCTGCGAATGAGTATTTGAACACCTGAGAAAACCAATGTTACTTTTTTGGTACAGTAGTCTTTGTTTGCAACTACAGAGGTCAAACGTTTCCTGTAGTTGTTCACCAGGTTTGCACACACTGCAGGAGGGATTTTGGCCCACTCCTCCACACAGATCGCGTCTAGATCAGACAGATTTTTGGGAGGAGTTTCAGCTCCCTCCAAAGATTTTGTATTGGGTTTAGGTCTGGAGATTGACCATGAAAAGAACATTACTGCTGTGTCACAGTGATTTTTCCCGGTATGTTTTTTTTTTTTTTTTTTTAACCAGCCCTGATTGTGCTACCGTGTTGTTGCTAAATTAAGCTAAGCTAAGGCATTAAAACTTTGAAAACTCTTTCTGTGTACCGTCTTTCTTTGTAAATATCTCGTGTTTCAATGTGGCTTTCAATGTGGGGACTTTTACACAAGTGGGGCTTATGTGTGTTACAAATGGTATTTACTTTACAGATGTACTGGGTGAGGCTTATAATCCGGTACGCTTTGCAGGCCGGAAATTACAGTAGTAAAGAAAAGTCACCTGCGTCGTACGTGACGACTATCAGTGGACACTACACAAATATGGCAACTCTCTGAGATCTGCATGATGGTTTTTGGAGAGCGCAGCACCCAGCAGCTCTTTTGTGGACTTGCAGGGAAGACAGTTATCAGCCGATAAAGCTCAGCGACTCCCCAGGCAGCTTATTAAATCAGCACCTGCATTTGTATGTGTGTGTGTCACTAGACGAGTGTGACACACAGCAAATAGAAATAGTTGCCCAAAGGTAAGTTTGCAGTGGTTCTGTGCGTGTGTGCTGGCTTATTGCAGCCTGCAGCCACCGACAACCTCTTTCTATCACGACGCGATATCGTCTGTTCATTCCGGGCCGCGTTTGTGTTTGTCCGAAGTCCGCCCCAGTCCAGGCCCCAAAGCAAAAATGTCCGACTTCTTCTTCTTGGTCATGAACAAAAGCGCTGGTGAGTCACCGCGTTTGGTTACGCAACAGCCAGTGTCACGCCGCATCTGTTGGATCTGCGTGCGCATACGTGCGTGTGCGCGTGTGTGAGTCATGTTGATGCCCGCGCGTTGGACACGATCATGGATTCCAACGAGGGATAGACGTGATTAATTGATAAGTGGAAAGAATTTTGTCGATTGTGCGGTATCATGAGAAAATGACACCGTGAGTGGATGACATCTTTCGACCGCGACAAAATGGAACCCTGGCATCATGAGAACATTACAACGTAAAATTATGAACTCAAGAGAGCATAAAAATATAAAATCAAAAATCAATGCCATTATAAGAACGTTGCGTCATAAGAACATGAAAAAGTGGATATCATGTGATGGAAACACTGTTAATGTGATATCCCAAGACCATGAGAATTAAAGGGGAAATCAGTGGTTTGCATTAACACTGTATCCAATAGGTCATGTAATATGTACTCTTATTTTGCCAATGTGATGTTAAATCCTCTCATTGAATAGTTTTGAGAAGATTTTTATCGAAAATCATGAATTTTCAGGGGCGTTGCCATTTTGGTGAGTCATATGACCTACATGCGAAGATGTGACGTGTCACGTGCCGTTCCAAACGCTCGATTACATGGGACACCATTTATGCCCGGCGCTGATTTCTCTGATTTATCCTCATCTAATGAAGAAATTGCAGTATCGGTTGATCGGGAAGACGGAGGAATACCTCCAAACAGAGCGGCGGAGCGAGCTCCGGGGCTCGGCGGGGAGCGAGCTCGTCAGACTCCGCGTCATTCCGCCCTAAGAACCATCCCAATATTCAACATTATTGACAGCGGAGAGGCGGAGCACGCTCGCGTGGGAGCGAACTCACGGCTCCGCCTCTCTGCGGCATTATTTACAGCCACAGGTTCAAAGGCTGTCCCGCTCACGGATGTGTATGGAAGTATTCCTCCGTCTTGCCGATCAACCGATACTGCTATTTCTTCATCGGATGAGGCTAAACCTGAGAAATTAGCGCTAGGCATAAATGGTGTCCCATGTAGTGGAGCCTTTGTTGTGGCACGACACACGTTACATCTTCGCACGTTGGTCATGTGACTTGCCAAAATGGCGGCGCCCCTGAAAATTCGTAATTGTCGATAAAACTCTTCTCAAAACACTATTAAATGAGAGAGGATTTAACATCAATTTCTCAAGATAGAGTATATATTATATGACCTATTGGATACATTGTTAATGCAAACCACTGGATTTCCCCTTTAAGAAAAAAGTGAGAAAATGACTTGGTGATAATATAAAATTAAGAAAAAACATCACATCATGAAATCATGGCCCAACGACAACATGGCAACAATAAAACAGTGGCCTTGCTAGGCCTATTTTAGGGGGAGTTCATATCTTAAGCTCGCTCCCCTGCCGCAAAAATGATTTTTTGATCGTTTTTGATCTTAGCCCACCTGAAAATCTTCTTTGGCGCACCCCAAATGATTTGGTTGTATAGATATCGACATTCTTTACAAGACCAAAGAACAATGACGGCCGCCAAAGTACACGCTCGAGAAAAAGCATCGGCTTTTCCAAAGACAAAGCGGCCTCGGCTTCTTTTCGCCGTCAACGTGAACAAAGCGAGAGCGGCGCTTTGTGCATCTGCCAAACTGTCCGAGTGAGTCGCGAAAAAGGACAGCAACATTTCATTTGACTGCGAGAGAGCCACAAAGTGACGGATAGCGGAAAACGATGGCGCGCGGAGGCGTCGGGTCACCCTGGGAGCCGTTTTAGACGGACGACATTAGCCACTCCGTCACTTTTAATTAAAGACAGACGCTTTCCGCACCCACTCTCCGCTCTTGTAATAACCGGACGGACCTCAAGGTTGGATGTGAGCGCGTTGATAACGAGGAAGGAAGCTCACCCTGATAACTGGCACAATGTGAGCTCCATCTACAGGTGTGTGTGTATGTGCTCATCGCGCTTCCAGTCTGCTTTGGTTCTCCATTGACAAGGATTCGTACGCCGAGTACACGCTGTGCTGGTGAAACTGCGACGGTACCACTTGATACAAAATTGGAGCACAGGTGAGAATTTTCTTCTACGAGAAAATTCTCACACATTTGATTTATTGATGTGTGTCATGTTCTTTTGGGATAATGTTTTCACATTGCCACTAATTACATGCAATGAATGGAATCTCCGTAATTTAATTACAACATGTATGCAGTTGGAAAATCCATCCATCCATCCATTTTTTTTGCTGCTTATCCTCACGAGAATCGTGAGGAGTGCTGGAGCCTATCCCAGCTGTCACCAGGCAAGAGGCGGGTGAGGTTTGCGTGAGTTTGCATGCGTTTCTCCCTCAAAGATGATATGACGACGACAATGTTTACTTCGGTGTGCTGTGGTCAGCACGGCGACGGACTCTTCTCCTACGGTGTGAGGTCGATATGAATAATGAGTTTTGTCAGGTGAGCGCGGAGCAGTCCACTCGCCGCCGCGGCCAAACCTGAGCGCGGGTGCTCGGCCCATCTGTCAAGCTGAGACAATAAGCTCGGAGCTGTGCGCAAACAAATTGCTCCGCTTCCCTGCCGCGAAACCCCCGCCAGGCGACTTGGCTGGGGGCGCTTCACTCCTGATGTTCCGGGGGTGGGGGGTGGGCGACGACAAACCAGACAGGACATTCCAACAATGGTGATTGTGAAAGTGAAGGAACCTCCGCTTTTGAGCCTCAGGCCTGGTGTCCATGTTCAGACAGATACTTTTAATCTACTTCTAAATAAGAGGTCGAAGTCAAATTCCAGAAGAATAAAACACATTCAAAGGCTGTCAAGGGCAAGACGAAGCAAGACGAGAATGACAAAAGCATGACATTTTTTTTTTAATTCTCAAGCATTGTTTCACATACAATTTAACACGATACAGATCAAATTATGACCGTTTCGAACGGATAGGGATAGTGGAGCGAATTGGCACGACAGCTTTTGGAGGAAAGTGCTAGCAATTGTGTGAGACGAGGGAAATTGTGACAAACACTTCAAAGCGTCTGTTTAAATGAAGCTCGGCGTCATCTTCATTAGCGTTAGCCGCGACATCAAATAATCTTCATCTGGAGTCGTACCACACACCACTGGCGAGATTGACAGAGGCTCCGATGAGGCTCATTTCCTCTGTAAATTGAGTCATTTACAGAAGCGGCGTTAAGCGCGACGCGGACGTCCGCGCGCGTCGGCCGACCGATCGTCGACTGTGACGACTCATTTGCGGACTGATTAGACACAGGAAGTGGCGGGAGGAAGCACTAGCTGGTCTAATTTGAAGTGGTTAGATGGTTGTCAAAGATGCAGGTGGCAAACGAGGCCGTGACGAATACGAGCAATGAAAATGAAGTCGCGGAAGGACGCGGGGCTCAATCCGGATGTCGCTAATGAAACATATTTATCATGGTGATATCTGCACTTAGATGTCTTAATCATTATTAGTCAAAAGATAGGGCACGATATGCTCCTTCCGCTCAGGAAGAAGAAACATTCCCGCGTTACGCTTGACAAGTGGCTACACATACTTTGGTGTCGTCACGGAAATACGTCCAGTCAAGACATGTTATTCCTCTCGCAGCGTGAAAATGTTTTAAATGTATTTTTACCACGGTGCCCCATTTAATTCAGGAAGAATACGCCGA